>NW_022986391.1:0-56013 GCF_902500255.1 Thalassophryne amazonica | reverse complement strand
GAGAAGAAAAGCAGCACCGAACACGTGGCTCGTGTTGGGACACGACGCACATGCCAGAGCTGAAAGGCACAAAAAAAAAGAGCAAACATCAGCAGAGACCTCTTCAAACTGACATCACTGTCTCCAATAAAAATAAAGAAGCTGCCTCGTCTTGTCTTTGCAGAAAAACGCTGCAGAATAAAGAAGAATGTGGAGAAAGACACAAAGAAGAATGTTGGCTGGGAGTCAAATGAAACACTCCACCGTGTGAGCGCTCAGAAAGCGCGTAGCCTCGGATGACAAAACAACAAAAACAACATCAACAACACCCTAAAATCAACCTGTTTGCACAACGACACTGATCTGACATGCACAAAATGAACTGTTTAAGAAGAGATCAGTGATCATGAGGAAACCCGACCTCAGGCTCACAGGAACACCAGGCTGTGTCAAATATTAATCTTCTCCTAAATATTTGGTAATGTACAGCATAAAAGCTGTAGGCCATAATGGTGGCACAGGTTTGCAGTTTGTCAGAAATATGGAGATTAAAAGTGTATTGGGCAACACAGCACTTTTTTTCTTGTAGTTGCACAAAATGAGCCCGAAGGGTTTACATACCTGTCCAAAGCTCCGCCCTCATGCACACACCCAGCAGCCTGGAGGAGGATAAAAAGGAGGCTGAGCAGGACTGCACATCTCAGTGTGCTGCCTTTCACCGCAGGAAGCTCTCCAGCCGTCTGGACACCATGCCATTCTACAAGAAAACAATCAAAACGTCTGCTGCCAGTCTGCCTGGCGGCTTTCTCCACAGCCCGAGAATGTCTGCCTCCAGAGGTTTTGCTGTCAGCTCTGTGTCAGGGGTGCGAGAGCTGGTGCTGGCAGCGGCTTCGGTTATGGTATGGGGATGGGCAGTGGCAGTAGCTTCGGTTACAGTATGGGCGGGGGTGCCGGCGGCAGCAGTAGCTTTGGTTACGGTATGGGCGGGGTGCCAGCGGCAGCAGTAGCTTTGGTTACGGTATGGGAGACGGTGGAGGCTTTGGGGACGCTGACATGGACCTCAGCATCGCTACCAATGAAAAGGTCACTATGCAGAACCTGAATGACCGTTTGGCGTCGTACCTGGACAAGGTGCGCAGCCTGGAGAAGGCCAATGCTGACCTGGAGCTGAAGATCCGGGAGTTCTTGGAGAATAAGACCCGCCCCTCTGCCCGAGACTCATCTTTTGAAGCCACCATTGCTGATCTGCAAGATAAGGTAAGAATCCCGGCTGATGATGTCACAGTGGGGTATGTCCTTAGCCGTGCAGGTATCGGATGCAGTGCGGCGGCGCCTGTAATGTTGAGTCTGATCGATTTTGTCTTCTCCTGCAGATCCAGGCAGCCACAAGTGACAACGGAGGCATTTACCTGGCAATTGACAATGCCAAGCTGGCTGCAGATGACTTCAAAACCAAGTAAGAATCAGGGTTGGACACAGAACACGTCTAAAGGAGGAGTGTTTTCTGTAATTGTGGTGCTGCCTGACAGGTACGAGACCGAGCTGGCCATGCGTCAGTCGGTGGAGGCCGATCGCCGGGCTCAAGAGGCTGCTGGATGAGCTGACGCTTTCTCGATCAGACCTGGAAATGCAGATAGAAGGTCTGAAGGAGGAGCTGATCTACCTGAAGAAGAACCACGATGAGGTGCGTAGAAATGCAAAGCTTCACTGCACACAATGAAAGTCTGCAGAGTCAGGATGGTGTCTTCCCAAACTGTTAACAGGAAATGGAAGCCATGAGAAACCAGATGACCGGTCAGATCAACGTGGAGGTGGACTCAAAGCCCCAAGTCGACCTGGTCGCCATTATGAGTGAGATGCGCGAGCAGTATGAGGGCGTGGCTGCAAAGAACCAGCGCCAATTAGATCAATGGTTCCAGAAAAAGGTAAGACTGGCCCTACAGTCAAGAACTGTCGTCTTTCCTCCTCTGCTGAGAAGAAGCTGTGAGTTCCACACAATCTGACATTTTTCTGTTTCTGCTGCAGACTGAGGCGCTGAACCAGGAGGTGGCAGCCAGCACCGAAACACTGCAAACCTCCAAGTCAGAGATCACTGAGATCAGGCGCACGATCCAGGGCCTGGAGATAGAGCTTCAGTCCCAGCTGAGCATGGTAGACCACAGTCCCACCACAAACTCTTTCCTGTAGGGCAGCACCAGCACAACACTCATAAACCTTCCCTCTGATCTCCTCTTCCAGAAAGCGTCCCTGGAGGGCACGCTGGCCGACACAGAGGCCCGGTATGCCATGCAACTCCAGGGACTCCAGCAGCAGGTGACCAGCTTAGAACAATGCCTGATCAACCTGCGGAGCGACATGGAACGCCAGGGCCAAGAGTACCAGGCGCTGCTCGACATCAAGACTCGGCTGGAGAAGGAAATCCAACACTACAGCTGCCTGCTGGATTCAGAGGGCAGGTAGGAAAGGAAACAAGGGAAGGTTACTCTCCAAAACGTTTCATTTATGAAACAAAGAAACCTCCAAAAGTCAGAGTTCTACAAATAAACGAGTGGATGACTTCAGTTATATGTCTGATCACTTACTGTGATAAAGTGAAACATGGGCACTGACCTGGTTCTTCTCTCTGCAGTGGCACCGCCTCATCTGGAAAGAAGTCCAATGTGATTGTTTCCATAGAGGAAATCACAGACGGTGAAGTGGTCTCCTCCGTGACAACCACCAGATAAACCAGCATCTGGAGCCGATGTTCACATCAGAATAAAAACCAATAAAAGCCTCCGTTTGCTGACTGCCTTTTAGCCACGCCTCCCTTTTTTGCCTCATTTGTCTGCTTTCTATCAAAGATCATAATTCTCACATTTACAGCAATAATCAAAGAGAAAGATATTAATTTACAGCTAAGCTGGCAGCAGAATAAGACTTTTCATATATATTTAAAATATTTCATTAGTGTCCCGAGACGTCTGAGTCCGGGACACGAAAAGAACAAAACGAGCTCAGAAAACACATTTACATAAAAATATATCAAACACAAACCTTTGACACCACCACTGAAGATGTGATGCTCCATTTTCATTTGTTAATGACAAGCAGGACGATTGGATGTCTTTGGGACCAGGTCTATCCTGAGGTACCGCTGGAGGCCCGTTGTGTCAAACACATGGTTCCTTATTGACACTTTCACTGTGAGGGAACATCAGCTGCCACATTTTGGTCATGTGACCTTTCTCTGGTCATGACCCAGCAGACAGGTGTCAATGTAGCAGAGCCCAGCGACACACCCACATTTCCACCTGACCAAGGACACGCCCACAATTCACCTGGCTGCAGCAGTCAGTTGGATATTGGATATCAGTTGGAGAGGTGAGAATGAACCAGAATGGACCAGGGTGGTTGCTTCCTAGGACCTGAGTCGGGTCTGTTGTGTTGTGGATGTGGTACCAGACCCATCGGTGAAGGGCTACAGCATTAGCATGAATGACAAATCAAAGTCTGAGGTAAAATTAAAGATGTGGACGGAGATCCAGTAAGACTTTAAAAAAATAGTAAAAAAAAAAAAAAATTCCAAGTTGCTTCCTTCAGACATCGAAAGAACAAGAACCGTTTTTCTTTTTGCGACTGCCACCGTGTAAAGAGCTCTCTTGGTTTTGCTAACATGGGACCGCTGGCTAACAGTGCCGCAGACGCTGGTCACGCGTGTGACGAGTGTAGCAAAGTTATATCTTCTACCGCACCTTTAAATGGTCAAAGTCACAGTCAACTGAGAAGAAAATTTTGCTGCTGTGCAAAATTTTACACAGATTGTTTTTAATGCACCCGATCAGCTAAAAAAAGCAATTTTGTTTCTTGCCTGCCACCTGCTGAACACTGCCACCCTCTGGGCATTTCAGGAATGTGTATTCATGTCACATAACTGATGTCAAATATAAACGTTCAGGTTAAACATTTGTGCAGCTTTACTGAGACAAAAAAAAAGGTACAGTCTTTGAGGTTGGAGGTCAGACATTTTATTAAAACATCCATCTGAGAAAGCTCTCAGTTGTCCAGGTGGTTTCCATAGTAGAGAAGCTTGAATCTTCGACTGGACTGGGTTGCTTGACATGAGGACATTTCGCTTCAAATCACAGAAGCTTCCTCAGCTAAAATTCTTGCTCTGGTAGTCTGACTACCAGAGCAAGAATTTTATCCATCTGAGAATTTATTCATGAATAAATTCAGCCGTCAAATCTTTGCTGATTTTTATAATTTATTCTTTAATCTTATTCACATCCACTGTGATGATCTTTTTGACCACCAAAGAAAATCAAACATAAACCACCAAAAAATCTCACAGCTGCTGAAAAAGTGGACGTTAGTCAGAAATATTTTGAGGAGCTGATGAATGAAGAAAATGAGAAAGATGTGGTGAGAGTAAATCAGGAAGTACAACAGATTAGTAAGGAAGAAGTGAGGGCAGCTATGAAGAGGATGAAGAGTGGAAAGGCAGTTGGTCCAGATGACATTCCAGTAGAGGCATGGAAATGTCTTGGAGAGATGGCAGTAGAGTTTCTAAGCAGATTGTTTAATAAAATCTTGGAAAGTGAGAGGATGCCTGAGGCGTGGAGACGAAGTGTGCTGGTTCCTATTTTCAAGAACAATGGTGATGTGCAGAGCTGCAGTAACTACAGAGGATAAAGCTGATCAGCCACAGCATGAAGTTATGGGAAACAGCAGTAGAAGCTAGGCTTAGAAAACAGGTGAAGATCTGTGAGCAGCAATATGGTTTCATGCCGAGAAAAAGCACTACAGATGCAATGTTTGTTCTGAGAATACTAATGGAGAAGTACAAAGAAGAACAGCAGGAGTTACATTGTGTGTTTGTGGATTTAGAGAAAGCTTATGACAGGGTGCCAAGAGAAGAGTTGTGGTTTTGTATGAGGAAGTCTGGAGTGGCAGAGAAGCATGTGAGGGTAGTGCAGCACATGCAGAACCCGAGATCTCCTTAGCCGGAAGTGGTTCCACCTCAGTATCCTTTCATTACGGTACTTATAGCTTGTCTTCATATATATTTCAGCACGCTTTAAGGTTTTGAATATATACAAATGTCTTTTTTTTGTTGTTCTTTTTTTTATATTATTATATTAGTGATAACAAGGGAGGAGTGGGGTACAATTAGCTAAACCTAGCAGCTAACGTTAGCTTATCAAGCTGGCTGCAGCACCATTTGTCATAGCTAACCACATAGTCGGTTCTGTTTGGAAAGCTAACGTTAATACACACTTTTATTTGCATTTGTTGTTATATGTATGTTGTATGTAGGTAATTGGAGTGTGGATGTAATCTCGTTGTTGTTGCACTTGTGTAATGACAATGACAATGACAATAAATCTCATCCATCTCATCTCTTATACTCACTCAACTGGTAAGCACTGAAAGCCGAGATAGGCATGTCCCAACTTGTCCTCTAACACTCAGAAACGGAGGTGTTCCTTTGTCTGGCTCGATCAGCGAATCGGTCCTGACGCACAAAGCCTCTGTGCAGCTTTCCATGACAAAATCTCTTGTTAAAAGTGAAATCTGCCGGAAAATGGCTGATGTCCAGCTCTTGTGATAACCAGAGAAATTGCTCACGACGGTCCCGGCTCCACACAGCCATCCGTTTAGAAATGACGTGATGTTTTCTGCCTCTCGATGGCGGCTCAGAGCGCGGCGCGCCGTGCGCCATTGTGGGGCGTCCTTAAAGATGTAGTAACACTCCTTATTCTCTGTGAAACCCGTAAAATTTTCACCGAAAGCCAGATAAATTTTTCGAATGGTTTCCAGCTGCTTGTCTCTAACAGTTTCTGAAAACATTCTGATGGAAAAAAAGCCCAAATCATTCCGCCATTTCCTGACAATGAAAATCCGACGAGGGGGCTGGACCAGTCCTCCCACAAGGCGTGCTCACAGGCGAATGATGCAACCGACAGGCGTGGAAAAACTCACGCATGCGCACGAAGGTTCAAGCTTGGCTGACATAAAAACATATGAATCAAATCCATATGGTTTTTGAAAAAAATAAGGTTGGATACTTTTCTAATAGACCTCATATTTGTTGTTACTCCCGTTATTGTAGGGTAAAGCAACGCTATTATGGTAGAGAAGCTTGAATCTTCAACTGGACTGGGTTTGCTTGACGCGAGGATGTTTCGTTTTCAAATTGCAGAAGCTTCCTCAGCTAAAATTTTTGCTCTGGTAGTCTGACTTCTGTCTTGACTCTTGTAGAGAATCAAATCAAATCAATTTTATTTATATAGCGCCAAATCACAACAAACAGTTGCCCCAAGGTGCTTTATATTGTAAGGCAAGGCCATACAATAATTACGTAAAAACCCCAAAGGTCAAAACGACCCCCTGTGAGCAAGCACTTGGCGACAGTGGGAAGGAAAAACTCCCTTTTAACAGGAAAGAAACCTCCAGCAGAACCAGGCTCAGGGAGGGGCAGTCTTCTGCTGGGGACTGGTTGGGCTGAGGGAGCGAACCAGGAAAAAGACATGCTGTGGAGGGGAGCAGAGATCACATCACTAATGATTAAATGCAGAGTGGTGCATACAGAGCAAAAAGAGAAAGAAACACTCAGTGCATCATGGGAACCCCCCAGCAGTCTAAGTCTATAGCAGCATAACTAAGGGATGGTTCAGGGTCACCTGATCCAGCCTAACTATAAGCTTTAGCAAAAGGAAAGTTTTAAGCCTAATCTTAAAAGTAGAGAGGGTGTCTGTCTCCTGATCTGAATTGGGAGCTGGTTCCAGAGGAGAGGAGCCTGAAAGCTGAAGGCTCTGCCTCCCATTCTACTCTTACAAACCCTAGGAACTACAAGTAAGCCTGCAGTCTGAGAGCGAAGCGCTCTATTGGGGTGATATGGTACTATGAGGTCCCTAAGATAAGAAGGGACCTGATTATTCAAAACCTTATAAGTAAGAAGAAGAATTTTAAATTCTATTCTAGAATTAACAGGAAGCCAATGAAGAGAGGCCAATATGGGTGAGATATGCTCTCTCCTTCTAGTCCTTCTAGTCTGAGAAGAATAAACAGAAGCTACAAAAGCTGGAGTTTTAAACCTAACCAGACCCCTCCTACCAAGAGGCAGACTGCTATAGGCTAGTGACTAAACAATAGCTCTAATTAGCACCTATTGTGCTGTAGTTAGCACTCTCCTAATGACAGGGCAATTGTCCCTTCTAATGATGGGACGGACGCCTCTCCTGATGACTCTCCTGATGACGTGAATGACTCATTACCATGAACAAAAGACTGAAACTGCTTTGACCCGAGTACCCCATTGTAAACAGGGGACAAAGCGTGTCTCAGACCCCCTCCCCGGTTAAGGCTGGGTTTCAACTGTTTCACATAAAATGCCTCCTTCACTCCTCTCACAAACCATTTCTTTTCTCTGGCTAAGATTTTAACTTCCTTGTCCTCAAATATGTGGTTAGTGTCTTTAAGGTGGAGATGAACTAAAGACTGAGGTCCACCGGCGCCCTCCTCTGCGGGGGCTGGTATAGCCTTTTGCACTTTATAAAGGGACCATTGATGGTCCCTGGATAAGGGAAGTCTCAAAGAACAAAGAGACCAGACAGACAGGAGACAGAGCCAAGAAGAAGAGGAGTGTCTCTCCCTTATTTAGCAGGAGTAGAGGAAAACTAGAGGATCTTCAGACAGTACAAAATCCCAATTTACTTTAAACCTGTTAACACCTTGAGACAGAAATTAGTTCACCCTAAGCACAGGATCCCTAGTTACAAACAGAGCAATGTAGTGTATTCCATCAGATGTCAGGAAAAGTAACGAACACTACATAGGTGAGACTAAGCAGCTGTTACACAAAAGGCTATACCAGCACCGCAGAGAGGGCACCGGTGGACCTCAGTCTGCAGTTCATCTCCACCTTAAAGACACTAACCACACATTTGAGGACAAGGAAGTTAAAATCTTAGCCAGAGAAAGGAAATGGTTTGATGAGAGGGATGAAGGAGGCATTTTATGTGAAACAGTTGAAACCAGCCTTAACCGGGGAGGGGGTTCGAGACATGCTTTGTCCCCTGTTTACAATGGGGTAATCAGGTCAAAGCAGTTTCAGTCTTTTGTTCATGGTAATGAGTCATTCACATCATCAGGAGAGTCATCAGGGAAGCTGTCAGAAGAGGCGTCCGTCCCATCATTAGGAGGGACAGGTGCCCTGTCATTAGGAGAGTGCTAACTAGAGCACAATAGGTGCTAATTAGAGCTATTGTTTAGTCACTAGCCAATAGCAGTCTGCCTCTTGGTATGAGGGGTCTAGTTAGGTCCTAAAACTCCAGCTTTTGTGGCTTCTGTTTATTCTTCTCTACAAGAGTCAAGACAGAAGTCAGACTACCAGAGCAAGAATTTTAGCTGAGGAAGCTTCTGCGATTTGAAGCGAAACGCCCTCGGTCAAGCAACCCAGTCCAGTTGAAGATTTCAAGCTTCTCTACTATGGAAACCACCTGGACAACTGAGAGCCTACACAGAAACGCTATTATGCTTATACGCCAGTTACCGGCTTGATTAGCTTTGTTGGCTAGCAAGGTATGCTAGGCTAGTGACGGCTAAATTAACGATAGCTCATCTGGCTATAGTTAGCCTACTTTCAAGATTTGCCACTTTTATTTTACAGTTTAAAGTTTCTTTAATAGATATCAATAGTAAGTTTGGGTTTCCATTAGAAAGCATGTAGAGTATGGAATTTACCTAGCTAGCAGGATGAACTTTAGATAGAAACCTTAAACATATTACATCATAGCTTCTGTTTCTGTAATAATATAAACAGATTTATAGCTTAGCCTGCTAGCTATAATTTAGTTTTAGTCTACAGACCAGGTAGATGTACACTACAATCTTCTCCTGTATGAACTTAGGATTCAGGACCTAACTCCTATAATATTATGTATAAGTATATGTCTTGTATATGTGTTTATGCCCTGACTGTGTAAATGTCACTTATATACATGTTGTCCATATTCTTGAGCCGCTTAGGTGGGTAAGGAGAGTTCCCATGGGATAAAAAAGCTTTTCACATCTACCATCCCTGGTCTCAAGACCAGGTACCTAAGTGGCTCTACTCTACTTTTTTTATTATAAGATATTTAGATGTACCTTAGTAAACACTAGTAGAGTTCCACCTTAGATTTGGAATGTATAATAGAAGATATAGCTTACTAATTTTCATGTACAAGGACAGTGTGACAGCAGTGAGATGTGGAGCAGGAATGAATGAATCAATTAATGATTTATTCAGTACACAGTCCAAAACAACAAAAACTTACAGCAAAGAAAAAAAATGGATTAACAATGCATCTGTGTGCCTGAAAGGGTTATAAGCAGAAGCAAAGCTTATTAACGCCGACCATTAACCCAAAATAAAATTATCTAGCCTGAAAAGGGGGGGGGGGGGCATCATTCCCACTCCCATTTTCAACCACTTCAAACTCTTCAGTTTAAAGGACACAATTCAAATGTTACCAAACAAATTTACATTTACAACTGGCTACACACAAAACTCAACCTTCTTCAGCAGATACATATCTTAAAAACATCATGTCTTTATATTGATTTTTAAACTGATTGATATTTAACATCATTTGAGTTCCTCCGTCAGGTTATTCCATAATCTAGGACCACACATAGAGACACAGAAACCTTTCCTGGTCGTCCGAGCGCCGGCAATTTTAAAATGATACAAGCCCCATAAATTATATTTTCCCCCTCTCTCAGTAAGAAATTCTTGAATTCTAAATGGCACTTGTTTGTTTTTCACTTTGTACATTAATTGAACAGTTTTGAACAAAATCATATTGTGAAGTTTTAATATTTGAGATTTAATGAACGATGGGTTGGTGTGGTCTCTATAACTTGCATTATGAATGACAGACTCACTCGAGGTGGAGGTGGGATTACACCAAGGATCAGCTCTGAGTCCTTTCTTGTTTGCAGTGGTGATGGACAGGTTGACAGATGAGATCAGACAGGAGTCTCCATGAACTATGATGTTTGCAGATAACATTGTGATCTGTAGTGAGAGTAAAGAGCAGGTTGAGTCTAGTCTGAAGAGGTGGAAATATGCTCTGGAGAGCAGGGGAATGAAAGTCAGCAGGACTCAGACTGAGTCCATGTGTGTGAAAGAGAGGGAGCCCAGTGGAATAGTGCAGTTACAGTAGTGTTCAGAATAATAGTAGTGCTATGTGACTAAAAAGATTAATCCAGGTTTTGAGTATATTTCTTATTGTTACATGGGAAACAAGGTACCAGTAGATTCAGTAGATTCTCACAAATCCAACAAGACCAAGCATTCATGATATGCACACTCTTAAGGCTATGAAATTGGGCTATTAGTAAAAAAAGTAGAAAAGGGGGTGTTCACAATAATAGAAGCATCTGCTGTTGACGCTACAAACTCAAAACTGTTATGTTCAAACTGCTTTTTTTTAGCAATCCTGTGAATCACTAAACTAGTATTTAGTTGTATAACCACAGTTTTTCATGATTTCTTCACATCTGTGAGGCATTAATTTTGTTGGTTTGGAACCAAGATTTTGCTGGTTTACTAGTGTGCTTGGGGTCATTGTCTTGTTGAAACACCCATTTCAAGGGCATGTCCTCTTCAGCAATAAGGCAACATGACCTCTTCAAGTATTCTGACATATCCAAACTGATCCATGATACCTGGTATGTGATATATAGGACCAACACCATAGTAGGAGAAACATGCCCATATCATGATGCTTGCACCACCATGCTTCACTGTCTTCACTGTGACTGTGGCTTGAATTCAGAGTTTGGGGGTCGTCTCACAAACTGTCTGCGGCCCTTGGACCCAAAAAGAACAATTTTACTCTCATCAGTCCACAAAATATTCTCCATTTCTCTTTAGGCCAGTTGATGTGTTCTTTGGCAAATTGTAACCTCTTCTGCACATCTTTTATTTAACAGAGGGACTTTTTGGGGGATTCTTGCAAATAAATTAGCTTCACACAGGCGTCTTCTAACTGTCACAGCACTTACAGGTAACTCCAGACTGTCTTTGATCATCCTGGAGCTGATCAATGGGTGAGCCTTTGCCATTCTGGTTATTCTTCTATCAATTTTGATGGTTGTTTTCTGTTTTCTTCCCGTGTCTCTGTTTTTTTTTTGTCCATTTTAAAGCATTGGGAGATCATTGTAGATGAACAGCCTATAATTTTTTTGCACCTGCGTATAAGTTTTCCCCTCTCCAATCAACTTTTTAATCAAACTACGCTGTTCTTCTGAACAATGTCTTGAACGTCCCATTTTCCTCAGGCTTTCAAAGAGAAAAGCATGTTCAACAGGTGCTGGCTTCATCCTTAAATAGGGGACACCTGATTCACACCTGTTTGTTCCACAAAATTGACGAACTCACTGACTGAATGCCACACTACCATTATTGTGAACACCCCTTTTCTACTTTGTTTTTTTACTAATAGCCCAATTTCATAGCCTTAAGAGTGTGCATATCATGAATGCTTGGTCTTGTTGGATTTGTGAGAATCTACTGAATCTACTGGTACCTTGTTTCCCATGTAACAATAAGAAATATACTCAAAACCTGGATTAATATTTTAGTCACATAGCACTACTATTATTCTGAACACTATTGTACAAGGAGTAGAAGTGGTGAAAGTAGATGAGTTTAAATATTTGGGTTCAACTGTTCAAAGTAATGGAGAGTGTGGTAGAGAGGTGAAGAAGAAAGTGCAGGCAGGGTGGAGTGGGTGGAGAAAGGTGGCAGGAGTGATTTGTGACCGAAGAATATCAGCAAGAGTGAAGGAGAAAGTTTACAATACAGTAGTGAGACCAGCTATGTTGTATGGTTTAGAGACGGTGGCACTAACAAAAAGACAGGAGGTAGAGCTGAAGATGTTGAGATTCTCTTTGGGAGTGACAACAAGGACAGGTTTAGGAATGAACATAGAGGGACAGCTCAGGTGGGACGGTTTGGAGACAAAGTCAGAGAGGTGAGATTGAGATGGTTTGGACATGTGCAGAGGAGGCACCCAGGGTATATAGGGAGAAAGATGCTGAGGATGGAGGAGAAGAGGGAGGACAAAGAGGAAGTTTATGGATGAACAAATGAAATTAAGTGAAAGTCCCGGCTGAATAAGCAGAAGGTCCAGGTACTGGCTGCCTGCGGTCCAGATCTGAGCCTAACAGACAACGTGGAGAATTTGAAATAAAAATGACGGCCTCGTCCTCTTGTTCACCTTAAGACGTGTTGGCAGGAAGAATGAGACAAAATAACACCTGAAACATTTCATGTCTTCATGTCCTCAAAGGGAAATGACTTTTACGTGTCGTAAGAAGGAATGAAATCATTAGTTTCTTTGTTTTTGAATGGATGAATATGACAAAATGAAAAGTTGACCAGATAACAGATGAACGATCTTTGGTTCATGATGTCTTCAGTGTGTGTTAAAAGTTTTTGTTTTTTGGCATATTTTTTGACACTGTCCCGGCTTTTTCTGATTTTGGGCTGGATTATGCCCACAAATTCAGAAGTTCTTTCCATCGTGACCCGTCAGGCATCAGGTCCGGCTGTGAAGAACCACACTGAGCAGTTGTTGAGATCTTGCTCCTGATGGACAGACTGCTGTTCACTTCCTCTTACCTTCTCCTTCAGGTCATCCATAATCGTGAAGAAGCTGCTGTAGTCAGGGGAGAAGATGATTCTGTTCTGGTACCATCCTCTGATGTGCTTCTCCAATCGCTGGTTCTCCTTCTCCAGAGTGTGAACCTTCTCCAGCTAGGAGATTCAGGTTCTGCATGGTGGCCTTCTCCTTTACTCCCACATGCAGGTCGATGGCTTCAGTCAGGCTGAAGCTTGCAGGCTGTGTGTAGCTCATCCTGGACCAAGAGATCTTGGTGCCACGTCCACCTGCTCCGCCGTAGATGCTCATGGTTCTTTGGCTCTCAGTGACCTCAGGATGTGACCTGTGTTTGAAAGAGTCTGTGTTGTTGTTATATGATTGGCAGATATCAAAGTGGGAGGAGCTATTATGAAAAGCAAAACATACCCCCCCGGGTACTCGCCCCATCAGTCGCCGTAGTGACTGGTGGACAGATCCCTTCGCTTTTAAGGCCCAGACTGAGAGTCCACATTTTCATGGTGTTTTTTCCAGCATGTTAACTGATCTCTTCATCTTAAGATTCTTAAGACAAACTGATTCAAGTCGTGATCTTCAAAAACGTCTTTGGTGCTCGAAGTCCTCAGACTGGTGCAGCCAGTTTGTCTAGAACGCTGTGGACAAACTGTAGATTAAACTTAATGACACATGAAGACCCAAATGAGTGGACATTCAATAATTTTAAAGGTTTTATTATGTTCTGCTTTAAAATGAACTTGAAATAAATATCATTAACTTCAAAATAATTATTTATTGTCACATTGTAAAAAGAACCGCAGCATGATGTAAATTAAAAATAAAATAAATGACTGTTCGACTCACTGCCTTTAATATCAGAAAAATAAATCACTTTCACAGTCAGCTGTGTTTAGATGAGTGAGGGAAGCCACCAATAAGTTATTATGAAATGTTATGACAGCACCAGAGGAGATGAGTGAAGGAAGCCAAAAAGAACAAGTTATTATGAAATGTTATGAGCAGGGGTGGTGGCCAAGTGGTTAATGCGCTTGGTTTCAGTGCAGAAGGTTCCGGGTTCAAATCCCTGTCACATTTCTCCATGTAATGTGGAGTTGCATCAGGAAGGGCATCCGGCGTAAAACCTATGCCAATTCAACATGCAGATCCACCTTGGATTTGCTGTGGCGACCCCGAGTGCAAACAAGGGAGCAGCCGAAGGGACATACTATTATGAAATGTTATGACAAATAGCAAAAGGAGACAAGTGAGGGAAGCAACCAATAACAAGTTATTACGAAATGCTATGACACAGTGGTGTAGGAGAGGAGTGAAGGAAGCCACAAGAACAAGTTATTATGAAATGCTATGACACAGCAGAGAAGGAGACGAATGAGGGAAGCCACCAATAACAAGTTATTATGAAATTTTATGACACGGCGGTGAAGGAGACGAGTGAGGGAAGCCCCAATAACAAATTTTTTATAAAATGTTAGGACACAACAGTGAAGGAAATGAGTGAGGGAAGCCACCAATAACAACTTACTATGAAATGTTATGACAGCGGTGAAGGAGACGAGTGAGGGAAGCCCCAATAATCAGATATTATGAAATGTTATGACACAGCAGCGAAGGAGACCAGTGAGGGAAGCCACCAATAAGAAGTTACTATGAAATGTTATGACAGCGGTGAAAAAGACAAGTGAGGCAATAACAAGTTATTATGAAATAGCGTCAGAGTAGAGAGAGGCCAGAGTTGACCTGGACTTGATAGTTGTGAAAACTTCAAATTTTGTTGTTTTGAGTTTCTGTGGAGAGAATAGTTTTATTTTATTATTAAATGGTGTGAGTGGACACGATCAGGAGAAAATGATCAGATCAGCCTGTTGTTGGCATTTTTAAAATCTTTATCTTTTTGTCTCTTCATCTCCGTCTCAGTTTTACTCAGAAGCTCATAAAGACAGTTGATGGTTCAAGTCCACAGAATCTCAGTGATGAGTTTTTAACATAATAAAATATACAGAAGAGCAGAGCGGCGTGATGTTACACTCTGCACCCGAACACATGATCCACAGCCAGAGATCAGAGCTTCAAACCAAACACACAAAACCCCCAAATATACATGAAGACAAAATATAAAAGAAATAAAACACTCACAGAAATCTGCAAAACTTTAATGAACTCAAAAGGCTTCAGTCATCTTCAGAATCACAACAACAGAAGCACAGTTATACTGTGTGTGTGGGGGGGGGGACCCCACACATCAAAAGAAGCCAGCAGGCTCTTCATGTGAAAAGAAGCCATAAATTGTAATCTGGGCAAGATTTCGTTCCAAACCCTACAACATTCTGTGATGTGCTCCAACAAATGAAGCAGAAGACAAAGTCAGTTTTACAAAAAGCTGCAGCACGTAATGAACAGACGAGTGAAGAAACGGCTGGAGAGTTCAGGTCAGACTGAAATCAAAGCATCATGGGAAAACACGGAAACAGACAGATGTTTGGAGATGACTGCTGTCAGAAACCATGTCATTGGAGGAACCATCTTCCCACAAAGATGACTTCATAAAGCCACCTGGGTGTCATCCAACCACATCACTGAAAACCACGGAGACAAAGAGGGGAGACGTCGGAGTAAAAAGGGGAACGTCAACCGACAGCGATTCATGTTGATTCTCCTGACTTTAGAAAAAGACACAGCCAAAGAAGCCACGCCCACATTTCAAAGCTTTGAAACAGCAACAGTCAAACTCATTTCCACCAAATTAACCATGTGACCTTTACCTCTGACCCTGAGCACCGACCTTCACCAAATCCAAATCACTTCTTCTCATCCACACACCCAAAGCACGTGCCAGGTTTGGTCAAAATCAGATGATCCAGCATCTTGTTAAACTTCCAAAGCTACCAGAAACATGCTTCAAATGTTTTGTCTCTCAAATGACAATGTGTCCTTTGTTGTCTCCTGGCAAAACTTTGTCTTAAACATAAGTGATGGTCTGACTTGTGCACTACGTGAGTCACGTGGCGCACCTTCACATTCCTGGCGTGTTTAGAAGGATCAGGGTTTCAGACACAAACATTCATGTCTGTAATTATTATCACGCCACAAATAAGATTTAAGTGAGAAACGTTATTGTAAGATAACACATAACTCTCATAACTGGATCAATAACTCATGTTGCTTCACTTGGACTTTCTTTGTGTTTCACCACCTTTAAAATCAGACCTAACAAGTAGGTGGGTCTTTAGGAGCTCCTGTTCCACAAGAGGAAAAGTCACTCTGGAAACGGTTTTTACGACCAGACGTCAGTTTAAAGAACTGCAGCCAAGTCAGGGGAAAAAGAAAACTGCTTCTGACCAATCAGAGTCCAGCACAGAGCCACCACCTCAGGCCACACCCACTGTGGTCTATGGCTGAGTGGGTGCAAACTAACAGAGAAGAAAAACTGCACTCATTCACACATTGTTATCGTTCTGTAATAAACACAACAAACAAACATGAAGCCAGACTCTCTAGCGCCTCTTTGTGGCTGGCTGCAGCTCCACGCAGGCATATTATGGCAAACGGGGTCTTTTTGTAAGATTGCTATTATTGTTCTTTTATGTTTTTTGCCAGAAGGGGCGTGGCCTATACTTAACCCCTTAACGCCTGAATTTATATAGCCGTATATAAAAAATGTTTTGTGTGTCTTTTTGCCTTTAAGTAGATGGTAAATAATGTTGAGATTATTAATTACACTTTTGCACAAAAAATAAATGGGTGATTCTTTAACTACGGGCACTATTGGCCTTGTAAATGTAATTTCCACCACACCATTGCCTTACAATATAAAGCGCCTTGGGGCAACTGTTTGTTGTGATATGGCACTATATACATGTGCTCTGATGTCACTGTTTATCTCCATAAAAACTACCCAAACAATCTTTCATGTTTAAAGGGACTTTACAGTGTTGTGGTGGAAATTACGGCAATAGTGTGGGACAACTACATTTTGTTTAAAAAAATTCACAACAGTTGTATGACCTTGAATACCCCAATTATGTTTTGATTATTTTACTGATATTTTATTCAGAGATATTTTAAAACATTAGAAAAAACGTTTCTTTACCGTTCATTTTTATCATTGAAGATCAAAAGTCTGGGTGTGGGACAAGCACAAAACGGCAATATTTGCATATAATGATGCTGAAAAAAGGTGAAAAAGTCGTCATAGACTACTAGAACAAATTTCTTAACACACTTTCATTGTAAAGGTAACTATAAAAGTGTGAAATTTCCCCTTTTTTCTGTTTTTCATACAATATGATCAAAGGACATAATAAGTGCCCGTAGTCTAAGAATCACCCAAATAGTAATTTTGGTATTTTGGTAATAATTGATGTTATAATGTTCTAATAATAATAATGGTATGTTGCAAATTTGCGACAACAGGCATACTGGTCAGTTTGGTATGTTGCATATTTGAGTCAAATATTGTAGCATATATGCGACAATAGGCGTTAAGGGGTTAAAGCTACAGTGTGTAACATGTAGTGCCATCTAGTGGTGGCATCGCAGATTGCATTAAACCGTCTCAGTTCAGGATTTTCTTTGAGGTAAGGTGGGTTTGTGTGCTCTTGTCTTCCCTCGTGATAAGAAATATGTATGATCCTCAAATTCACAAAAATGAGGGTTCTTAACCAGGTTAGCCTGCACTAGCTAGCAACCAGTCAGCCAAATTAAAACAACTAAGTATGTCCGTTTTGGGCTACTGTATCACCATGGCAACTTGTGCGCAGGGCCATGAACTGCTCATGCTAAGCTCTTTTAAACAAGTTGACTTGTTTATTTTTTCATATTTTTTTATTTATGTAGCACCAAATCACAACATTACTGCCTCAAGGTGCTTCACAGGAGTCAGATCAAACCTCACCAACCCCTCCCCCGAGCAAGAACACAGGAGACAGGTGCAACAAAATTATTACACTGAGGAAGAAACCTCAAGCAGACCAGATTCAGAGGGGCGACATGCTGCCTAGGCCGTTCTAAGACTTTAACCAACCTGAAGAAAAACAAAGTGCATTATTGAGATGGACACGCAGTCATTGGTGCCACAGGCAGGAGGTCGTGAGATCAGTCCAGCCTCCTGTGGTACAGGGTCAGTGTCCATCCATCTATGACATCATCAGTGTCACTTTAGTAAATGCTGTCTGTATTCCACAAGCAGACTGCAGGGGCTCAGATTATTACCCACAGAGAGGTCACCCACAGGGAGGTCACCCACAGAGAGAGGTCGCCCTCAGAGAGAGGTCAACCACAGCAAAATCACCTTCAGAAAGGTCACCCACAGAGAGAGGTCACCCACAGCAAGATCACCTTCAGAAAGGTCACCCACAGAGAGAGGTTACCCTCAGCAAGATCACCCACAGAGAGAGGTTACCCTCAGCAAGATCACCCTCAGAAAGGTCACTCACAGAGAGAGGTCACCCTCAGAGAGATCACCCACAGCAAGCTCACCTTCAGAAAGGTCACCCACAGAGAGAGGTCGCCCTCAGAAAGGTCACCCACAGAGAGGTCACTGTTGGAGAAGTCACCCACAGCAAGATCACCTTCAGAAAGGTCACCCACAGAGAGAGGTCGCCCTCAGAAAGGTCACCCACAGAGAGGTCACTGTTGGAGAAGTCACCCACAGCAAGATCACCTTCAGAAAGGTCACCCACAGAGAGAGGTCGCCCTCAGAAAGGTCACCCACAGAGAGGTCACTGTTGGAGAAGTCACCCACAGCAAGATCACCTTCAGAAAGGTCACCCACAGAGAGAGGTTGCCCTCAGAAAGGTCACCCACAGAGAGGTCACTGTTGGAGAGGTCACACTCATAAAGTTGACCCTGAGTGACGTCACCCACAGAAAGGTCACCATCGGAGAGGTGGTCCACTGCGCACTCTGACCTAACGTGACCTGTAAATAATTGCGTCTGGCTCCTTTATGCGTCATTTCCCAAGCTGCATGTTTATGTAAGCTAACACATTAGCTAGCTAACACATTAGCACACATTAGCTAACACAAAACCTAGTTGTCTCATCAAAAAGGTTTGTGGCTCCCTCTGGTGGCTCCTGTGTTTCCTGCACAGAATCTGGACCTAAATTATGTTTTTCTTTGTTGGACGCGGATTCGAGCGTCGCTGCCTATCTTAACTTTGGTCAGTGGGGGCGTGGCCTGTCTGAAGTGACACATTAAATGACCACAGTAACCTGATGACCAGCGGTAATCAGGTAACGGTAATAATGACTTGACGGGTTAAAATGCACTTTAGTAAAGTGATAACTGGATTATAACAGGTTTGACGTCATTTGGTTAGTCATCTGGTTTTCTGTCCAAGTTGGTGACGTCAAACTGTTATTTTGACAACTTCCTGTCTGTGCCCCCCCCAGGGTGTGAGCTGAAGGAAAGCAGCCGCCTTGTTTTAAAGCTCTTTGGATGTCAGCAGATGGCGCTGCTGAGCTCGCCTCCACATGTCAGCAGTGTGTTTTACAGGAAGGGCGTGGCCACGTGACATGAAGCGCTCGAGAGCCCGCCTCTCTGTTATTTCAGCTGTCAATCAAAGCACATTGAGCACAGACTCACTGACGGTCAGCTTCAACTTAAAATTAAATCCAAATCAGGTGAGTTTGTGGTCGAGTCCCATTTTCTGGGACCATATTCCTGTTCCACGATGATTCAACTCGTTTCCTGTCAAAGTTTTCATTCTTCCCTCTTTGCACCAGACAAAAAGCTGAATTCAACGTTTACTCGGTTGTTACATGAACCATTTTGATAAGTCAGTAACTGTTCTGAGTTTTTTTATTATCATTTTCCGACTTCAGCTTGTTAATTATGAAAAATTAATCTGAATATCTGTGTGTTTTGTAACAGATTTAAGTGAACATGAGGAAAGAGACAGCATGCATGCAGCGGTGTGGCTGTGAGAGCATGTGCTGGGCGTGGCAATAAACCAACCTTTACTGTCCACAAGGCTGGGCGTGGCCTTTTGGGGGGGCGTGGCTCTCTCGGGAGGGTGTAGCCTTAGAATGCTGCTGCGGTCAATCTGTCTAACTTTAGCCTGAGTCCGGAGAAATGGGCGGGGCCAGAAGCTTTGTGAAGCAGTGACTTCTCGTGAGAACAGCGAATCATCAACAAAGTCAAACATGAAATCATCAAATAGAACCGCAGCCTCGTGTGACCCAAAGAACATGTAAAAACAGAAAACATTATTTACATGTTGTTTCGGAGTCAGCTACATGCTAACTAGCCAGGCTACCTCAGATGTTGATTTACAAGTTCTGTCA
Source organism: Thalassophryne amazonica (assembly GCF_902500255.1). Taxonomy (NCBI): domain Eukaryota; kingdom Metazoa; phylum Chordata; class Actinopteri; order Batrachoidiformes; family Batrachoididae; genus Thalassophryne; species Thalassophryne amazonica. The sequence continues at coordinate 36,099 of NW_022986391.1, read as the reverse complement.
AACAAATCTGCTTTAGGCTTAAAGATGTTTCACTACTCATTCAAGTGGCTTCAATCGAAAGAACAATCCAGATAAAATCAGATATAATGTCAGAGCGCGGACGGAGGCTCGGTTACCCCCCTCAGAGCGCGGACGGAGGCTCGGTTACCCCCCTCAGAGCGCGGACGGAGGCTCGGTTACCCCCTCAGAGCGCGGACGGAGGCTCGGTTACCCCCCTCAGAGCGCGGACGGAGGCTCGGTTACCCCCCTCAGAGCGCGGACGGAGGCTCGGTTACCCCCTCAGAGCGCGGACGGAGGCTCGGTTACCCCCCTCAGAGCGCGGACGGAGGCTCGGTTACCCCCCTCAGAGCGCGGACGGAGGCTCGGTTACCCCCTCAGAACGCGGACGGAGGCTCGGTTACCCCCTCAGAGCGCGGACGGAGGCTCGGTTACCCCCTCAGAGCGCGGACGGAGGCTCGGTTACCCCCCTCAGAGCGCGGACGGAGGCTGGGTTACCCCCCTCAGAGCGCGGACGGAGGCTGGGTTACCCCCCTCAGAGCGCGGACGGAGGCTCGGTTACCCCCCTCAGAGCGCGGACGGAGGCTCGGTTACCCCCCTCAGAGCGCGGACGGAGCCTCGGTTAGCCCCCTCAGAGCGCGGACGGAGCCTCGGTTAGCCCTCAGTGTGTTGCGGCAACTTTGGTTATTCACTGAGTGTGCAGTGGAATGCTCTGTGATGATGTCAAACCTACCTGCAAAAAAATGCATTTGAACAGAGGGGGTGCTGCAGCATCTATCTGACATAATATAAAAAGTCCAGATCATCAGGAGGTTTTATGTGTGTAGATGAAAATAAACAATGTGTCGTTTATCCCGACAGTTGTGTCATGTAGGTGGAAATCTGAGCGGATGTTAGATCCAAACAAACAATCGATGGGTCTGTTGGGAAAATCGAGCAGCTGTTATTCCCACTGAGTGGCAGGATGCCAGTTTGGATTTGGCTCAGTTCAGGTGCAGTAAAACCGAATGATCAGATCACAGACAGCAGACCGGATCCACGGTGATCCGGTCTGCTGTCTGTCGGGTTCTGAGTTCACTCTAAACGTGATTGTGTTGTTCTTAAGATGAGTGCGTTTGGTTTCGTGCATCTTATTCCCGCTTTAAGTACGGCTCTTTGTCTGGCACAGAAAAAACACGTGAAACTGGATTAGCAAAGTCCATTTCAGCTCAGCGACTCACTGCTGCATCAACAGCAGTCAACGGATTTAAGACAGACGAAACAATCAGTTAACCAACACATCAAGGAGAAATGACAGTTTGACTTATTCTAGTTTAGTAAATTTGCTAAGTCACGCCTACAGCGCCTGGGCCGGTGGCGGCGTAACCCTTGGCGACCGGCCCGACGGTCACCCTGCTTCTTCCTGCTAACGTATCATTTTGCTGCTCTATGAAGTTTACTGCGTTCCTCGTTAATTGCAGAACAGCGCGCTGTAATTAAGGCGTTGTTTAGGCAGAATGGAACAAACTCCAGCAAATACTGCAGTTAAAAACCCCGAAAAAACCCAAAACCCTGCCTTTGTAAAGAGAGTGTGTTTATCAGAGAAGATTATCAGCATTTGACTTGGCGTCCGTGTGGCTTTAAGGAGCGGTCGGGTGCAGCAGCACTTTATCTGAAACACACAAGAAATTTTTTTTTCAATTTATTTTCATTTATTTAGTGCCAAATCACAACAGAGTTGCCTCAAAGCGTTTCACACAGGTAAGGTCAAACCTTACTAACCCCCAGAGCAACAGTGGTAAGAAAAAACTCCCTCTGAGGAAGAAACCTCAAGTGGAATAAAAGTGGAAACAAAGTTTTTAAACATTGATTCTGCTATTTGAAAAAGCAGAAAGTGATTTTTATTTGCCTGCCAGGGTTTTTTTTAACATTCAATTTTTCTGTAAAATAAAGAACTAAAGTTCATGATGATAAAAATGAACATGTCACAGCACCACTTGGTGTTAAAAACCATTTTAATTATGTGTTGAACAAGTCATCCGCCCAACCTCGGCGGGTTGAGATTCATCTCCATCTTTGAGCAAACAAAGCTGATAAGGAATTTGACCTTTGCTGCATCTCTGCAGAAAAAAAAAGTCACTTCAGGTGAACTCGATGCCGGATCAACACGCTGCTGGTACCCACGTGTTCAGGTGAACGCCGCACACTGTCGCCTCCCTCTGTGACCTTTGACCTCTTCATAGCGCCCACCTGGTTTCTGTACCGTCAGAAGACGCAACAGTGATTACCGTCTGTACAAACAAACTGAAGCTGTGTTTGAATCCGCAGGGAAGCTGAGAGCTACAGATGGAAACTCCCAAAATTAGTCCTCTCCTCGGATTAGGAGGCTTTCAAAGTCAGATTTGGTCCAAAGAGACAACAGTTAAGACCTGCAGTGTTTGGGTGGTCGGGTAGAACTTTAGGGAGAGTTTGATTCCTTCACACAGAATAAAAAAAAAAGGCTTTCCTTCAGTCTCAGTGACTGTGCCACACCTGGTTGTCATGACAACACATGTAAAGACAAGTATCACACAAGGAAGCTGCGAAAAAGTTCAACAAGTTTTATGGAATCCAACCCCCCCCCCCCCCCCAAAAAAAAAAACAGACTTCGTATGTTTCATGGGGAACTTGGTGGCTTCCCTCACCTCCAACACTAACACACACACACACATACACAGCAGTTCAGGTCTTATTTTGAAGGCTGCACGCCATGGAAAATCAATAAAATGCTCACGTGCTTGTGCTTGCACACACGCTTGTGCATGTGTGTTTGTCTACATGCATGAACACACATGCGGATGTGTGAGGACCTCAGGGCACGTTCTGTGTGACAGAGTGAACAATGGAGTGACGTGAAAGTGAAATTAATGTCTTCAGAGACTTAAGACAAGAAACATCTGTTTTAATTCATTTGATAAAATATAAAACTATCATCGTTTGACACTAAAAACATGAATTTATTGCTGTACCTGGAAATGAATGACTTTAAAAACTAATGATGACACAGTTATTAAACCACTTCAGCCTGACTGGATTATAAAATACAGTGCTTTAGCTTTTAAATGAAATATGATCTTTAATCTTCAAGTAAAAAAAATCACCTAAATGAAACATGAAATGGTGAATAATTTTTTAGTAACTGGCTGTGAAAGTGATGGTTTAGTTGCTAAAGTGTTCTTACACGATATGATGGCGTGTTTTCATATCGTTTGATAACTTGATGTGATTAAAAAGCAGTAAAGGCAGGAGGAGGACTTTCTATCAGCACCTGGTTTAAGTGGAACCTGATCTTATCTTCACATGTTTGGAACAAAGAGCACTGATGGAAGACTGTTTGCAAAGCGCTTAATGTGAGTGTTGACTTATGGTGGGACGTTAAAACCAAATCAACGCCGTGCAGACTGCCGCCGTCATCATGGCTGGACTCTGGAGCCTTTCAAAGCTACAAACAGCCTCTTTGTTAGGATTTATTCAGACCCACAAGTGAGTCCAACACACACACACACACACACACACACACACACACACACACACACACACACACACACACACACACACACACACACACACACACACACACACACAGTTTCCTCACAGAAGTGGAAAGAAACTGGCTGTTAAAGGAAAACACATGGCGACCGAGGCTTAAGGAAACTCCCTCCTTCCCTCCTTTTCTCTCCCTCTCTCCCTCCCTCCTCCCCCGTCCCCTCCCTCGCTGGCCCGCCCCGGGTCCAACACTATATCAGGACCTCGCCTGGCTCCACCAAACCCTACAGTCCTGCTCCAGTCTACAGCGGCGTAACGTTCTTCTGTCCTCCTTGTCTCTCCTGACCAGCAGACAAACTCTCAGCATGAGTAACCCCAGGTCCTTCAGGCAGAGCTTCTCCTACAGCGCCCCCGTACAGCAGAGGAAGGCCTATAGCGTCTCTGGAGGGTTCAGCATGGCAGGCCCTCGCATTGCTTCTTCCGTCGCACGCACCGTCTCCTCTGGCTTCGGTGGCGGCTATGGGGGCGGTGCTGGTGGGTTTGACCTGTCCAGCGCCCTCGATCAGAGTAACGTCGCCCTCAACGAGAAGATCACTATGCAGAACCTGAACGACCGTCTGGCTTCCTACCTGGAGAAGGTCCGCTCCCTGGAAGCGGCCAATGCCAAGCTGGAGAAGCAGATCAGGGAGTACTATGAGCAGAAGGGACCTGCAGCTGAGCGGGACTACAGCAACTACTGGGCCATCATCAACGACCTCAAGGACAAGGTATGTTTGCACAACGGTTAATGATTGACCGGAATCCAAAAGCTTAGGAGAGAAACCAGACGTCAAAGGGCGTGTCGGCTTCATTCTGTGGAAATGAATCACTTCCAGAACACCTCAATGTTGCCAGATTTGAACTTTATGTGAACAAAAGCTGCTCAGATTTAAATGTGATGTTTTAAAAGAAGTCAAATCTAAAAGTTTGACATTGCAGCAGAATCTCACCAACTGCTGATGTCATTGTGCTCTTTAGATCAACGCCGCCACCATCATCAACGCCAACATTCTACTGCAGATTGACAACTCCAAACTGGCTGCTGATGACTTCAAAACCAAGTAAGTCTATCATCATCTTGTCCAACAAGAACAAGAACTTGTACTAATGTTTTCTGTTCTCTAAACAAATTAGGTTTGACCACGAGCTGATGATGCGCCAGTCAGTGGAAGCTGACATCGCCAACCTGCGCCGCTTGCTGGACCAGACCACGCTGAACAAAGCTGACCTGGAGATGCAGATAGAGAGCCTGCAGGATGAACTGGCGTACCTGAAGAAGAACCACGCAGAGGTGATTCTTTGACCCGTCTGTGATCATTATGACACCAGCACCCAACTCATTGGATTGGATTTCCATGTAATAAATATATGCAGTCCCAACTGAATTAAATTACACGTTCTTGCATTGCATTTCATTAGACAGAAATCCTGCACATAATTGAATTGAGTCATTTTTTTGAGTGTGCATCGATGCTTCTGTGACTCATTCCAGGAGTTGGCGGCACTGCGGTCTCAGCTGACCGGCACAGTCAACGTGGAGGTGGATGCCGCACCCCAACAGGACCTGAACAAGCTGCTGGAGGAAATGCGCGCCCAGTACGAAACCATCATGGACAAACATCGCCGTGACCAAGAGGCGTGGTTCACCAACAAGGTGAACAAAACCTCTGAGTCTGTCACTGAAGTGACACGAGGACACGTCAAGCCTCACCATGACATTGTTATGTCTCACTGCAGTCAGCAGAATTAAGCAAAGACGTTGCCATCAGCACGGAGACCATCCAGACGTCTAAAACAGAGATTGGCGACCTGCGGCGAACCCTCCAGGGGCTGGAGATCGAACTGCAGTCACAGCTCAGCATGGTGAGCCACAGCACAAAACACACCAGCTGCTTTATCCTTATATGACCATAAAACCCTGAACTCCCCACAGGGTCCAGAGCGGGGGGGGGGGGGGCTTAGTGAGAGTATGAAGGGAGGGAGTCCAAAACCTGAGGAGAAACATTTCACAGACATCTGCTGGAAATAAAGGAGCTTAGAGAGAAGGAATGTTCTGGGTTTATGTGCATCCAGCTGGAGTTCATCATCAGACGCTCTGAAGATGGGCACACTGCTCCTGAGCCCGTGCACCAACCACGCCAACCCAGGGCATGGCTTTCACACACACACACACACACACACACACACACACACACACACACACACACACACACACACACACACACACACACACACACACACACACACACGGCAGTTAACCCTGTGCTTCCTGCCTGTTCCTTTCAGAAAGGGGCTCTGGAGAACACACTAGCGGAGACCGAGGCCCGATACAGCATCATGCTCACCGGCTTCCAACAAACCATCAACATGCTGGAGGAAGATCTAGCCAACGTGCGGGCTAGCATCGAGCAGCAGGGTCACGACTACAAGATGCTGCTGGATATCAAGTCCAGGCTGGAGCAGGAGATCGCCACCTACAGGAGCCTGCTGGACACAGAGGAGTCCAGGTAATCCCGCCACAGCGTGGCAGCCTTCGATGCTAAAAGCTGCACATTTATCCTAAATACATACTCATGGCTGCTTTTCTCCTCTTCTTTCAGGCCCATTGGTTCAGGTGAGTGATGTGTGAATCCTAAACATCCAAAGGAAGCTCAAACCTCCAGCATACTGACTACTACTTCTTCTTCTTCCAAACAGGTGGCGGTAAAACCACAGTGACGGCCACCACACTGCGAACGTCCAGCTAGATGCCTGCCGACGGCAGCGACGCACAAAGTCCCACAAAGTCTGTTCGGAAACACTGAGTCAAAGTTCATGTGACGTTTGTGAGAAATAAACCTGCTGGTGAACATCAGTGTGTCGTCTTCTCATTGAACCCAACTTAATAAAAATATCAATCAATCAATAAAAGGTCTGCAGAGCTGTTTTACACATTAACATCTAAAAATGAGAAAACTAGCAGCAACCACAACCATTTAGCATCATTCAGAAGAATTCTATGGCAGAATTGTATCCTCAGTTGACAATTTTTCATTTAGAAGAATTGGGGGGTTAGGACACACACACAAAAAGGCCTTGAACCTTTTGTCAGTTAAACTAGAGGTTAAGGTAAAGTTTACAGATTTATTACTGTTAGCTAGTTAAAAGCTAACACCTCAGATATTTAACTTTAGCTAGCTAAAGCTAGTTAAACTATAACTTAGGCAGTTAAGATACAACAAGGCAAAAGTTGGAGATTAACTACGGTTAGCTACTTAAAGCTAACATGTCTTACATGTTAGCTTTAGCTAGCTAATGTTAGCCAATGGCCAAATTTTACATTAAGTTATAGTTTAAATGTTAGCTCACTAACGTTAACTTGTAAGGCACAAGTTAGTTTGAACTTTTTATAATATGAAAGTTTATTCAACAAGCTAGTTAGCTACTTACGTTAACCTGCTACATTAGTCGTGACCCTGTTCATGCGCACCCCAAACAAATAACAGGATTACTTCAATTCCCCTCCATTTTCTCTTTGATTCATCCCAAGAAAATGATCAGGTTAATTACTTTGTGATTAAGTCTGTTATTATAACTTTATTGAACATGTGGACAAACATTGAGGCACCACCTTTGACCTTTGGGAACACCGAAGGGGTATCGTACCCCAGGTTGAGAACCGGGGTACCTCACTATTCTTTTTGGCTTGTGCTTCACACTGAACTGTAAGCTTCAATGAATCATTTTAATGATGAAGTGAGACGGACACACACGATGTTTAATTAACATGAAAAAAACGCTTGGTCCACTTCAGGGGTCTGAAATATAACAAGATTCTTCCAGAAATATACAATTACAGATGAGTCAAGTCTGTGAGCATGTGCAGGTGTCATGTTTCACCCTATCCAGGACGGCAACCACCCAGATATATGACCCAGTCCATCTCTACCTCCTCAAAGTAACCATCTATCAGCTGCAGCAGGGGAGATGTGGGCATGTCCTTGGCCTTCTCCAGCTACTCTTGTCCTCAACACAAATGCCTGTGTCCTGGATCAAGTCCACAGAAACTCTCCACATGGTGGTGTCTGATGTTCCCTCACAGGGTCAGTGATCCTCCTCATCAGAGTCTCACTAAGTAACAGTTCATTGGACACAAAATCATTCCAGCAGGACCCAAAGATCCTCCACAGAGACCTGGGACCAAAGACATCCAGTCCTCAGGTAAGGTCACTGGTTAGAGTCCAAGTCTGACAGACAGTAAGCAACAACATCCTAAAGACTTGGACCTTGGTTCTCCTGCAAAGACATCAACATCACCAAACACCTCTGACCTCATGACTCCAGAAGATCTTCCTAGGCGTCTCTGGATCTCAAAGGCTGAGGACACCTGGAATCTAACCTGAACCTAAACCCAGTTTCCTACTTTCTCTAAGAGGACTGCAGATGTTTGGTGTGTTTCAACAGCACCACATGCATCTGTGTCTGGTCCCACCCTGATGAGTGGAGCAGCTTCTCACAATCCAGAACCTGGATCCTGATGCACACCAGAACACAGTAACTCTCTCTTTTCAATAAAATCTATCATTCCACTGAGATTAATCAAAGTACTGAGCCCCACCCACTGACCCTGTCATTGGTCTGTTCAAAACTCTTACAGACTGACAACTGCAGAGAAAACTGCCCCCTATAGGTAAGGATGGTAATAACAGACCTAAAACATGCTGGTGTCACAACCTTAAAAACATTTTTGGAGCAGAAAGAAAACCTGACCATCTTTTTCCACCTCCTCCCCCTGTTTGTGCTGTTGCCATGGTAACTGCATTTCTGCAGGAGGAGGGGTTTGGGGGGGGCTACGTTACGCAACAGCTCAGTTTTCAGGAAAGGCTAAACAATAGTTTGAGATTTGGAGCAAAGGTTGCTCAGAAAAAGTGGAGGAAAAGTGGAGTGAGTGCAGGGTTTGAAAACGCAGACACACCCAGACGCCTGACTAATGTTTACCCTGAACCCGGTCACCTAGTAACCAACACACACACACACACACACACACACAGCACTGAGTCACAGAACATGTCCAGAGACAAAGAGGGACTTCAGACTTAAACACAGATGGACTTGTGAAAAGCCGCCTCACACGGCCGAGGATGTCCTTTTGAGACCACGCCCACAAACGGCTCTGAGGCCTTGCAAAACGCCAAAACAACCTCCCAAACATCACAATCAACAACACCTTCAGAACAAAACCTGAACCTCCCATTAAAAAAACAAACAAACAAACAAACAAAAAAAAAAAACTACATCTACACCTCAGTCAAAGAGCAGCACGACCTTTGACCCTGTGAACCCCATCAAGCTGGAAACCTGCAAACATCAGGGCCGCACTCCATGAGCTGTGGATCCAGATCGGCACACTGCTGATCCACCAGTCAAGGCAGGGTGACGAAAATCGGTCTGCGTGCTTGTTAGTAATCTTCGTCACAAACAAACAAACAAATCCCCACAATGACTTATCTGTAAAGCGCTTTGAGTGTCTGAGGCAGATGGAAAAGCGCTGTACAAATGCAGTCTGTTTACCATTTAACAACAGAACCTCTGTGCTGGATCTTGTTCGTCAGCAAATGGAAAAACTCACAAATATTGTTCATTCACAAGTTGAACTTAGTTGGAGAAATCCGCCCTCTCTGCAAACTTTCATATCTTAAAACTCCATAAAACCATAAAACTCTGAAAATCAAAGTTTTTAATCCATTGATACTAGGAGGTCAAAGCTCTGCAAAAAAAAAAAAAAAAAAAAAATCATGCATTCCTGACATTTATAATTGCCTTTTTTGTTACTCAATTTTTGGGTTTCAAGGAGGAAGTGTACCAGAAGCCCTAAATGCTCACATCGAACACTAGATGGTGACAAAAGCTGCTCAAATGTGTGGCAAAGTCTCGACTGTTTCTTCATTTGAGAAGATGACTTTTGGAAAAAAGGGAGAAAAGGTGAAATCACATTTTTCTATGAAAGTAAAAGCTGGTCAGACAGTTAAACCCAATGAACACAGGTCAGGGGTCATACTGTGCAAAACCTGTTTGTCTTTCACACTAATAAAGTTGACCACATATTGACTGTCCTGCACATTTTAACATCCACCTGCTCAACTCACACCTGAGTATTTAACTCTGGTGTTTCCCAGCTCCTCATTAGCTGAGCACACCCGTCAGTTAATTAGCTGTAGGCGGAGAACATGGGCAGGTGCCCCCAGGAGCTGATCAATTTGGGCAAACCTGCGATGAGACCCGGTTTGAATGAAAAACAAAACAACAAAAAAAACATACAATAAAAGAAAGAAAATTATCCAACAATGCACCCATGTGCATGAAAGGGTGTAGGCAGAAGCAAAAGCTTGTAAACAACCGCACCCCCCCCCCTCCCGCAACCAAAACTAAAAATTATACATATGCATATAAAATTATCAGCTTATACATCAGTATATAAAATTATACATATACCCATGATAGCTAATAAAAAGTATAAATTGATCCCTGAACTAAAATGTCAAAAACACAAACATGCAAACAGCAGTGCACCAAAAACAAAACAAAAATCACTCACACTCATCTTCAACCGCTTATTCCAATAACGGGTCGCGGGGCAACAGCTCCAGCAACATACTATAGCAAGTAATCAAACCGTTTTTGTAGAGCCTTTTCAAGCCAACCAAAGGATCAAGTGATTTTATGTTATCTGGGCAGTTTTTCCAAATGTTAACACCTTTAACAGAAACACAGTGACTTTTTACAGTAGTAAAAGTAGTAAAAGTTGATTTCTGAAATAATGTTCCTCGTAAATTATAACTGGAGCCCCTCATTTTGAACAGGTCCTGGACATGTTGTGGTAGAACTTTATTTTTAACTGTAAACGTAATTTGTATTATGATACAGTCAAATCCCAAAATTTCAAAAGATGCAAAGGAACAAACAAAGGATTTGTTGGCTCACGATAAGGTTTCTTACTAATAATTCTTATAGCTTTACAACCCCAATTCCAATGAAGTTGGGACGTTGTGTAAAACGTAAATAAAAACAGAATCCAATGATTTTCAAATCCTCTTCAACCTATATTCAATTGAAAACACCACAAAGACAAGATATTTAATGTTCAAACTGATAAACTTTATTGTTTTGTGCAAATATTTGCTCATTTTGAAATGGATGCCTGCAACACGTTTCAAAAAAGCTGGGACGGGACAACAAAAGACTGGGTTGTACAATTTGTATTAGTTTTGTTTAACAGTGACTTCAAAGGACCTTGAACTGAATGTTAACGTTGTCATTGTGACAACAGAACTCCACATGCAGGTTTGATTACAGGTTACGACTGAGTATTGAAGTGTCCTTGAGCAAGGTACTGAGCCCTCAATCTGCTCAGCTTTGGAGGGAGCCATCACGCTATGTCATCAGAATTTGAGCAACTTATTCGAGAATTTGGAACCACACACACACACACACACACATATATATATATATATATACACTCAAAAATATAAACGCAACACTTTTGGTTTTGCTCCCATTTTGTATGAGATGAACTCAAAGATCTAAAACTTTTTCCATATACACAATATCACCATTTCCCTCAAATATTGTTCACAAACCAGTCTAAATCTGTGATAGTGAGCACTTCTCCTTTGCTGAGATAATCCATCCCACCTCACAGGTGTGCCATATCAAGATGCTGATTAGACACCATGATTAGTGCACAGGTGTGCCTTAGACTGCCCACAATAAAAGGCCACTCTGAAAGGTGCAGTTTTATCACACAGCACAATGCCACAAGATTTGAGGGAGCGTGCAATTGGCATGCTGACAGCAGGAATGTCAACCAGAGCTGTTGCTCATGTATTGAATGTTCATTTCTCTACCATAAGCCGTCTCCAAAGGCGTTTCAGAGAATTTGGCAGTACATCCAACCAGCCTCACAACCACAGACCACGTGTAACCACACCAGTCCAGGACCTCCACATCCAGCATGTTCACCTCCAAGATCGTCTGAGACCAGCCACTCGGACAGCTGCTGAAACAATCGGTTTGCATAACCAAAGAATTTCTGCACAAACTGTCAGAAACCGTCTCAGGGAAGCTCATCTGCATGCTCGTCGTCCTCATCGGGGTCTCGACCTGACTCCAGTTCGTCGTCGTAACCGACTTGAGTGGGCAAATGCTCACATTCGCTGGCGTTTGGCACGTTGGAGAGGTGTTCTCTTCACGGATGAATCCCGGTTCACACTGTTCAGGGCAGATGGCAGACAGCGTGTGTGGCATCGTGTGGGTGAGCGGTTTTCTGATGTCAATGTTGTGGATCGAGTGGCCCATGGTGGCGGTGGGGTTATGGTATGGGCAGGCGTCTGTTATGGACGAAGAACACAGGTGCATTTTATTGATGGCATTTTGAATGCACAGAGATACTGTGACGAAATCCTGAGGCCCATTGTTGTGCCATACATCCAAGAACATCACCTCATGTTGCAGCAGGATAATGCACGGCCCCATGTTGCAAGGATCTGTACACAATTCTTGGAAGCTGAAAATGTCCCAGTTCTTGCATGGCCGGCATACTCACCGGACATGTCACCCATTGAGCATGTTTGGGATGCTCTGGACCGGCGTATACGACAGCGTGTACCAGTTCCTGCCAATATCCAGCAACTTCGCACAGCCATTGAAGAGGAGTGGACCAACATTCCACAGGCCACAATTGACAACTTGATTAACTCTATGCGAAGGAGATGTGTTGCACTGCATGAGGCAAATGGCGGTCACACCACATACTGACTGGTATCCCCCCCAATAAAACAAAACTGCACCTTTCAGAGTGGCCTTTTATTGTGGGCAGTCTAAGGCACACCTGTGCACTAATCATGGTGTCTAATCAGCATCTTGATATGGCACACCTGTGAGGTGGGATGGATTATCTCAGCAAAGGAGAAGTGCTCACTATCACAGATTTAGACTGGTTTGTGAACAATATTTGAGGAAATGGTGATATTGTGGAAAAAAGTTTTAGATCTTTGAGTTCATCTCATACAAAATGGGAGCAAAACCAAAAGTGTTGCATTTATATTTTTGTTGAGTGTATATATATATATATATATATATACACAGTAGTGTTCAGAATAATAGTAGTGCTAGGTGACTAAAAAGATTAATCCAGGTTTTGAGTATATTTCTTATTGTTACATGGGAAACAAGATACCAGTAGATTCTCACAAATCCAACAAGACCAAGCATTCATGATATGCACACTCTTAATCAATCAATCAATCAATTTTTTTATATAGCGCCAAATCACAACAAACAGTTGCCCCAAGGCGCTTTATATTGTAAGGCAAGGCCATACAATAATTATGTAAAACCCCAACGGTCAAAACGACCCCCTGTGAGCAAGCACTTGGCTACAGTGGGAAGGAAAAACTCACTTTTAACAGGAAGAAACCTCCAGCAGAACCAGGCTCAGGGAGGGGCAGTCTTCTGCTGGGACTGGTTGGGGCTGAGGGAGAGAACCAGGAAAAAGACATGCTGTGGAGGGGAGCAGAGGCTCCCCTTAAGGCTATGAAATTGGGCTTTTCCTGCTTTTATGTACTTGGCCCCACAAATCTTAGAAACATGGTGATCCTTATTATGGATGGCATTACCCTGACCTCTAGTAATACTGTGAGAAATCTTGGAGTCATTTTTGATCAGGATATGTCCTTCAATGCGCATATTAAACAAATATGTAGGACTGCTTTTTTGCATTTGCGCAATATCTCTAAATTAGAAAGGTCTTGTCTCAGAGTGATGCTGAAAAACTAATTCATGCATTTATTTCCTCTAGGCTGGACTATTGTAATTCATTATTATCAGGTTGTCCTAAAAGTTCCCTGAAAGCCTTCAGTTAATTCAAATGCTGCAGCTAGAGTACTGACAGGGACTAGAAGGAGAGAGCATATCTCACCCATATTGGCCTCTCTTCATTGGCTTCCTGTTAATTCTAGAACAGAATTTAAAATTCTTCTTCTTACTTATAAGGTTTTGAATAATCAGGTCCCATCTTATCTTAGGGACCTCATAGTACCATATCACCCCAATAGAGCGCTTCGCTCTCAGACTGCAGGCTTACTTGTAGTTCCTAGGGTTTGTAAGAGTAGAATGGGAGGCAGAGCCTTCAGCTTTCAGGCTCCTCTCCTGTGGAACCAGCTCCCAATTCAGATCAGGGAGACAGACACCCTCTCTACTTTTAAGATTAGGCTTAAAACTTTCCTTTTTGCTAAAGCTTAGTTAGGGCTGGATCAGGTGACCCTGAACCATCCCTTAGTTATGCTGCTATAGACTTAGACTGCTGGGGGGTTCCCATGATGCACTGAGTGTTTCTTTCTCTTTTTGCTCTGTATGCACCACTCGGCATTTAATCATTAGTGATTGATCTCTGCTCCCCTCCACAGCATGTCTTTTTCTTGGTTCTCTCCCTCAGCCCCAACCAGTCCCAGCAGAAAACTGCCCCTGCCTGAGCCTGGTTCTGCTGCAGGTTTCTTCCTGTTAAAAGGGAGTTTTTCCTTCCAACTGTCGCCAAGTGCTTGCTCACAGGGGGTCGTTTTGACCGTTGGGGTTTTTACGTAATTATTGTATGGCCTTGCCTTACAATATAAAGCGCCTTGGGGCAACTGTTTGTTGTGATTTGGCGCTATATAAATAAAATTGATTGATTGATTGATTAGTAAAAAAAAAGGTAGAAAAGGGGACGTTCACAATAATAGTAGCATCTGCTGTTGACGCTACAAACTCAAAACTATTATGTTCAAACTGCTTTTTTATCAATCCTGTGAATCACTAAACTAGTATTTATTTGTATAACCACAGTTTTTCATGATTTCTTTACATCTGCGAGGCATTAATTTTGTTGGATTGGAACCAAGATTTTGCTGGTTTACTAGTGTGCTTGGGGTCATTGTCTTGTTGAAACACCCATTTCAAGGGCATGTCCTCTTCAGCATAAGGCAACATGACCTCTTCAAGTATTTTGACATATCCAAACTGATCCATGATACCTGGTATGTGATATATAGGCCCAACACCATAGTAGGAGAAACATGCCCATATCATGATGCTTGCACCACCATGCTTCACTGTCTTCACTGTGAACTGTGGCTTGAATTCAGAGTTTGGGGGTCGTCTCACAAACTGTCTGCAGCCCTTGGACCCAAAAAGAACAATTTTACTCTCATCAGTCCACAAAATATTCCTCCATTTCTCTTTAGGCCAGCTGATGTGTTCTTTGGCAAATTGTAACCTCTTCTGCACGTCTTTTATTTAACAGAGGGACTTTTTGGGGGATTCTTGCAAATAAATTAGCTTCACACAGGCGTCTTCTAACTGTCACAGCACTTACAGGTAACTCCAGACTGTCTTTGATCATCCTGGAGCTCATCAATGGCTAAGCCTTTGCCGTTCTGGTTATTCTTCTATCCATTTTGATGGTTGTTTTCTGTTTTCTTCCACATGTCTCTGGTTTTTGTGTCCATTTTAATGCATTGGAGATCATTGTAGATGAACAGCCTATAATTTTTTGCACCTGCGTATAAGTTTTCCCCTCTCCAATCAACTTTTTAATCAAACTACGCTGTTCTTCTGAACAATGTCTTGAATGTCCCATTTTCCTCAGGCTTTCAAAGAGAAAAGCATGTTCAACAGGTGCTGGCTTCATCCTTAAACAGGGGACACCTGATTCAGACCTGTTTGTTCCACAAAATTGACGAACTCACTGACTGAATGCCACACTACCATTATTGTGAACACCCCTTTTCTACTTTTTTTTTTTACTAATAGCCCAATTTCATAGCCTTAAGAGTGTGCATATCATGAATGCTTGGTCTTGTTGGATTTGTGAGAATCTACTGGTACCTTGTTTCCCATGTAACAATAAGAAATATACTCAAAACCTGGATTAATCTTTAGTCACATAGCACTACTATATATATATATATCTTGGGACACAGACCTTGGACAAGTTCAAAGATGGCCAACATTGACCTATTTTAAGAGATTACAAAATCTCATTGTATTTTTTTTTTGAGTGGCGGGGGTGACAGCCAATCAGAGCACAGCTGCACTGTGACATCAGTAGCTGGTCTCTCCAAAACCGCTGTGTGTGTTTATATATATTGTTTCTCACATATTATGTAAAAGCTAGTGAGAAATAAACACTTCTAAAACTGAAAATGCTGTTTCTGTAACCTGATAACACTTCTGGAAGGATTAACAAGACATTTTACGGACGTCAGTGTGCAAGCAGGCTAACTTCCGCTAACCTCTACTTTTGTCAAAAGCTCAAACAAATATTGTTTATGACTGATAGAGGGGTTTTATTACATATGTACAAATTGTAATTAAGACAATATGATAATTATGTGTGTACACACACACACACATATATATATTTATTAGCATTGCGTTATATTTTTAGTTGCCATCAGATGCCACGGGGAAGCTGCAGAAGGTCACAATCATTACTGAGAAACAGATGCATGGGCGTGGTCACGTGGTGGGCGTGGCAAGCTGTCATCAGGAACAAAATAAACTGTCAACACAAAAGAATCCTGACAGATTAGCTGGATCAGGATCTGCTTTTTAGTTTATTTGCAGCTTGAATGTTGCAAAGTTGCCAAGAATGATTTGCGTGGAGCCTGTTTTCAGTGTCTTGTTGTCGTCTGGTTTCTAAAAGGTGCCTGAAGCCAGAAACATATGACAGACAGACAAGGTGACAACACGTGAACTCGCATGCTTGACTCATTTCGTCTTCATAAAGTCTTTATGCAGCGTTTCCAAAAACCGGACAAGTACAAGCAACATTTCCTTCATGGTGTACAAAGATTCAAGACAAGACCACAGACTGGTTCTGTGCTTCAAGGAAAACGAAGGAAACACCGGGGGTCCTGGATGGCAGCCATGCAGAAAGAGAACTGGTCCATTGCAAACTCTCCAACTTAACCATCTATCTGCTGCAGCTGGATGAAGCGCGGGCTTGTACTCGTTCTTTTCCAGTCTCTGGGGTCCTCAACACTGAGACACTTGCATGCTGAATTATGTCCAGAGAAACACACCACATGGACAAAATGTTGTTGCTGATGTTCCCTCAGTCAGTGATCAGGTACATGTGTATGTAAAAGTTTGGACACCTCTAATAATTTTCATGATTTTCCTTTATAAATCATTGGTTGTTTGGATCAGAAATTTCAGTTAAATATATCATATAGCAGACTGATATTTGAGAAGTGAAATGAAGTTTCTAGTATTTACAGAAAGTGTACAATTACTTAAACAAAATTTGGCAGGTGCATAAATTTGGGCACCCTTGTCATTTTGATTTGAAAACATTTAGCACTAATTTTTGGAACACAAAATTGGTTTGGTAAGCTCACTGACCCTTGACCTCCTTACACAAGTGAATCCAATCATCAGAAAGGGTATTTAAGGTGGCCATTTGCAAATGTTTCCCCTCTTTGCATCTCTTCTGAGTAGGAACATGGGAGCCTCTAAACAACTCTCAAATGACCTGAAAACAAAGATTGTTCAACATCATGGCTTAGGGGAAGGATACAAAAAGCTATCTCAGAGATTTCAGCTGTCAGTTTCCACTGTGAGGAACATAGTGAGGAAATAGAAGACCACAGGCACAGTACTAGTTAAGACCCAAAGTGGCAGGCCAAGAAAAATCTCAGATAAACTGAAGGACGGTGAGTAGTCATAGTCAACCCACAGACCTGCTCCAAAGACCTACAACATGATCTTGCTGCAGATGGTGTCTGTGCATCATTCAACTATACAGCGCACTTTGCACAAAGAGATGCTGTGTGATGTTGTAATGCAGAGGAAGCTTTTTCTGCATACATGCCACAAACAGAGTCTCTTGAGGTATGCTAAAGCACATTTGGACAACATTTTGGAATAAGGTGCTGTGGACTGATGAAACTAAAATTGAGTTATTTGGACATAAGTGCGGTATGCATGGCTGAAAAAGAACACAGCATTCCAAGAAAAACACTTTCTACCTACAGTAAAATTTGGAGGTGTTTCCATCATGCTGTGGGGCTGTGTGGCCAGTGCAGGTACTGGGAAAAGTTGAGGGTCACATGGATTCCTGTCAATATCAGCAGATTCTTGAGAACAATGTTCATGAATCAGTGACAAAGTTGAAGTTGCGCTGGGGCTGGATCTTCCAACAAGACAACAACCCTAAACACTGCTCAAAATCTACTAAGGCATTCATGCAGAGGAACAAGTACAATGTTCTGGAATGACCATCTCAGTCCCTAGACCTGAATATTATTGAAAATCTGTGGTGTGATGTTAAGTGGGCTGTTCATGCTCGGAAACCAACAAACCTGAGATGTTTTGTAAAGAAGAATGGTCCAAAATACCTTCAACCAGAATCCAGACTCTCATTGGAAGCTATAGGAAGCATTTAGAGGCTGTTATTTCTGCAAGCGGAGGATCTACTAAATATTGATGTATTTTTTCCTGTTACGGTGCCCAAATTTATGCACCTGCCTAATTATGTTTAAAGAATTATTGAACACTTTCTGTAAATCCTAAAAACTTCATTTCACTTCTCAAATATCAGTGTTTTTCTGCTATATGATATATTTAACTGAAATTTCTGATCCAGACAACCAATGATTTATAAATGAAAATCATGGAAATCATCAGGGGGGCCCAAACTTTTATACATTGTACTTTGATCCAAAGCGATACTCAAGGATCCTCCAAAGACACCTGGTACGAAAGACTTCCAGTTGTCTCCTAAGTCAAGATTCTGAATCTGACTTAGGAGACACATTCGGGGGAGGTGATGGTCTAGTGGTTAAGGCGTTGGGCTTGAGACCAGAAGATCCTCGGTTCAAATCCAGACTGGAAAATCACTAAGGGTCCTTGGGCAAGGTCTTTAATCCCCTAGTTGTTCCCGGTGTGTCGTGAGCGCCTTGTATAGCAGCACCCTCACATCGGGGTGAATGTGAAGCATTATTTGTAAAGCGCTTTGAGTGTCTGATGCAGATGGAAAAGCGCTATATAAATGCAGTCCATTTAGAACCACAAATTCAATTTTTTTTTAACTTTGTTAAAGCTCAGTCTGCAGTGCAGAAAGGGTCAGCACGTTAACACCCACAGAGTGCTGCGTCTGTTTGATTGGACCACTTGCAAAACAAAAACTATGTGCTTTTTTAATTAGTTTGTTTTTTAATTAAAACTATGGCCAGATACTTATTGATCCAGATGGACACAGAACAGTCAGAACTGATCCATAAATCTCTGCTGTGGTCTCCAATTTAATCCTGTAAAAACTTCAGTTACAATCAAAGGCAGTCGATGGAGGGATGCGTGGTTGAGCGGTTAGAGCAAATGACTGTGCTGCAAAAGGTCACTGGTTTGAATCCCACTGCAAAACTCATTGATCAACCAAGCAGCAAATGGGGACGTAAGCCTCTTTGGAGTTGGGAGCAGTGCAGGAGACAGGTACAACCAGCCACACCTAGGAAACGGTGGGACTAACCTTCACCGCCTGTACGGCCATCAGGCTACAGGACGCACATTAGGAAATTAAAAGCTGACAGAGGAGCTGACTGTTTTACTTCAGAGGCTTTGTCCCACATGCTTTTTGTGCTCCTCAGATGGTAAGGGGTTAACGTAAGAAGTGTGAGCGCTGATATCTGCAGGAATGCTGCAGCCTCGGCTGGAGTCGTGTCAGTGTGACATCAGCTCAGAGGAATGCTGAAGCTCCCGACACCAAACCTTATCAGATCTGAGTGTGAAACTGACGAGCTGCTGCAAGGCCACAAACACAGACCGCGGCCACGTCCAGAACGGGCGGAACCGACCGCACCAGGCAGGCGGGCCTTCATTAATGAAGCATGCAGGTGTGAGCGGGTTCACGTGGGAGTGCTGACCAGCAGCACTGCAGGGACACGCCCCCTGCCACGCCCTGCTCAAACAAATTGGCTTCAACTTATCCCAGCATGCAGAGGGTGAGGCAAAGAAAGAAACTAACATGTGACACCTATTTAAACTTTTCGAGTAGGCAGCACTTGTAAAATATACTCACCGGCTTCAGCTTTTTTTTTAATATATCAATTAAATCAACTCCAAACAATAAAGTTTCTCTTTTTTTTAAATTAAGACAGTTAAAACGTTTAAATAAGCTACAACATGATCCAAATTAAAAGTCTTAAGTAACAAGTGATGATTTAGTTATGATATATACTAATGTTGGAATCGGGTTATTTTCCACTCAAATCAAAGATAAGGTTCTTGTTTAAATTAATTAGCTATAAATGGTATAATTTGCTGAAGAGAACCACTGAAGAAAACAGCAGCAGAAACGTCGTGACGCACTTTCCTAACAAACGTGCACAGTGTGCATGTAGGATGACTGCGACTTTCCAAATCCTGAGTTTGTAAATGTGACTTAACAGCAGAGCTGCAGAAAGGAAGGAAGCTGACGTCATAAAGTCCAGATGCCATTGAAGATATAACCGCCTGATTTCAAAATGAATAGAAAAATACTTTAAAAAGTTGAGAAATCAAAGCAGAAACACAAATTCAGGCAGCAACTCCTTCCAGAATAAAATCCACAATCTGAGATTGAAACGGCTTCAGCTTCCATTTAAGGTGCAACACTGCCACCATGTGGATGCTATCATCACTGCACCTGATGGAGATGAATTGCAAACGGTCAACACTCAAATTACACCAATACCTAAAGAAATACACCCAGGTTCTTCATGTTGAGTTTTCTGCAGTGACACAATGAAAACATTCACCTGATCTGGATTTAATTAGCCTCAAATTAAAGCTAAAATGCTCAAACAGCTAAAGTCACACAAACCTGTCTAAAATGTATGTGAACCTGACTGCACCCAAAGGAAAAATAAACTTTTTCTCCCATCAGAGAGTGAGGTCAAAGGTCAGCATACGTACCTGTGTGCAGTTTGATGGAGAAGCTTTTTAAAAACTGCAACAACAACAAAAACAACAACAGAGGCAGCAGTAACATGAAAAGAAATGACTGATTAGCACTTTATTTTATCAGGGAACCACAAGTACTTTAAAAGGTTATACAGCGCTGTACACCGGGAGAAGCAGCAGCAACTCCTCTCCCTTAAATACAAGTCATACAATGTTCTATAATCTCAGAATGATACAATAAAAGCTTGTGTAACTGGTCCTGCAGCCTTCCTGATATGTCAATATCATCTTATGTCGGGACTGTTTGGTTTTCCCAAAAAAAGGAAAATAAAGTTATGATGAAAAAGAGTATGACAGGCAGAAACTGCCAGGCTGTAATCGTATGACTCCCAGGTCACTTACACGGGGTGGGGGTGGGGGTGGGGGGGGGTGTGTGTGTGTTTGGGAAACACAATTTCTTCATGTGAATGGCGAGAGGGCATCAGTTCATAGTCAGGAGTAGAGAAGCACAACTCCGCCTCCTCGACTCTTACTCCGCCCACTCATCCACCCCCACCGTAACTGAAGGCTCACTTCCATAACTGTGTGCTGAGAGTCTGACCCGGTCCGGCTGCAGCCCAACCCCCCATCGCTGACGCCGGCTGACCGAACGCCATCTGGCCCCCTGCACTGTTCAGAGTCAGCCCTGACATCTGCTGGTTGACCTGAGAACAGCAGGCAGAGCAACAGTTACACCATCACTGAAAACTGAGAAACATTAACTCATCACTACAATACACACACACACAGTACTTTTAATTTTTCATCTTTTCTCTCTTTTCTATGCAAGTACTTTATATTTCTTTTCTATTTCTGAGTGTGAACTTCTCAAAAAAAAAAAAAAAACCCTAATACTTTCTCATGGGATTAAAGTATTTCTGATTAAAGTAAAGCTGAAACAACCCATGTCTGAGTTTGATAACCTAATCAATAGCCACATGGAGCTCTTACAGGTTTAAAACCATGTAAAATAGTCTGATTTGTGATATTTTTCATCCAGATTTTAATGTTCAATGGGCAGATATGAAAAAGAATCCAAAAGGATAATTACAAAGGCTTCATATTGTGCCAAATCACTTTTGTGGTTTACAATAAAAATAAATATCTTACTTTGCAAATCTGACTTTGTTAGTGTTCACAGTGAAAAGAGTTAATTACTACTAGTAACTAAAAGTATATATATATATATTTTTTAATATCAGTAACATTACTCTCATTCCATGAATGAGCAGATGGCCCAGTTGTGATGAATCACCCCCCCCCCCCCCCCCCACCCAACAAAAATAAACAACAAACGCGCCCCTGTATAACGTATCTCAGTCCGGTCACATGGCATACAACGATTCCTGAACAAAGGAATAAAGCCACAAAGTCACAAATCGTTGAGAAAAGGTGGACGAATGAGCTCATGACTTTTCCCATCACCGAATAACCTGTGACTTGAGAGCGCAAACGTAATGAAAGAGGAACAAAATGAAACCGAAGCTAATGTTGATCTCCACACTTTAAACAAAATGCGCCTGGAGCCACTGCTGGAGCACTGTGTGTCTGCATCCCAGGACTCTGCATTGGGATGGAGCTCTGTAGCAACTAAGTCCTGGAGAAGCTGCAAAGAGAAGCGCGCGATCCGACCCACTGTGGAGATCTGTGCACAGTGTGCACGTCAGTGGATCCAACTGCTGTTGTTCCTCATTCAGAGCAACAGAGGGATCATCTCCATCATCAGAATCCTCACTGTCTGGTTCAGACCCCGATGATGCGCAGCACGCGCTGTCTTGCTACAATAAAAAAAAAAAGTGTTTGCTCAAGTTATAAGAAGCCTCATTTTGACAAAACAAAAACACCACCACACACACATGCTAAATACTCTACCAAAATAATACACACTCCAAATATTTCTCAAATCTCTCAAATACCAAACCTCACTGAATCATCCACAATATTCCTTCTGTCAAACAAATTACGTGGCTTGGGGATCACTGTTATTGACTTATGTAGTTTATTTTCCACCAGTGATGACAAATTCATGTTTTGTTTTTTACTTGTGTTGCTTCTGGCAGAGAGGGAAGGAAGTGCATCAGTGCGCACAGAGCGCGCCTCATCTAATCCATTAACAAGATGTTAAATCTATCATAAACATAATTTTACAGCAGCTTACAAAGAAGGAATGAACATGCAACTGTTTTACCAAGCCATTACAATAATTAATAATTACCTTTAAAGCTGTTCCAAAATATGCTCTCAACTTCATGGAGCAGGAGAGAGAGAGAGGGACAAAAAGGGTCCAGATGAAACAGTCCTCTGTGGCTCCAGAAGTGATTAGACGCGTTTTCAACATCCAAGCTCTGACAAAAAATGATTAATCAGCTACAAAATAATTATTTTATATACAGTGTCCACTGTCCAGTGCACAAAGCAGGGCTGAGCCGCTCCAAAAATAGCCTGTCTGGTCCTCGTAGTCACCAGGTGCTCGGTTAACGGGCTTTTAACAGCCTCGTCCTCACCACGCATGCCTCTAAAATCCTCGTTTGTCCTCATAGTACCTTATGCACAAACTGTCCCACGCTGTTGTTGCAAAATTTTGAACTTCTTGAAATCAGCACCACGCTCAGAGATGAGCCTCGTTAGCCGAATATTCTGCCTCTAAAAGCCTCCATTCTACCACAACTGTTGAATAACTGGACTTGTACCAAAAACAAACAAACAAAAACATACTGCATGGCTCATTACTCACTGTTCATTATTCAGTGGGACCAGGATTTAAGAAACTCCGCTTATTTGCGTCATGTGCGAAGTGTGCACCCACAAACAAAACCACATGAGGTGAGTGGGCTGTGATCAAACACACATGGTGTTCGCGACTTGTGATTGGTTAGCACATGTGTTTTCCACTGATGAACAAGAAGGAGTTATGTGTCTTCCCACCTCTGTCACCAGTGCCGGCCCTTCTCTGCAGCAGAGAAGGAAATGTTTTTTTTTGTTGTGTGGCATAAACACACAGCAAAAATTCAATACGTCAGACTTGTGAGGTTGAACGAAGTGTAAACAAAGCTGAACGAAATGCTAACGTTACAAAAACTAAGCAAACAATAAAAAAACGTCAAGAATTGCAGAAAAACGAAACACGGACGAATTGAGGTTTTCGGCGGCATCCTCTCAAATTTTTCAACAGTTTAAAAATCCCGACAAAGTGCCAGCTGCCGGAATGAAGCTGAGCAAAGGTTAAATAACGCCAAAGAAAGTAAATGAAAGTCCAGATTTCTTGTTTCGTTTGGGCTTCGTTGCCCTTCGTTAGTGCCGTGTGACCAGGCCATCACATTCTCACATTCACCGCTTGCTGTGAAAAACTGACACCACAATATGTTCAAAAACTCTGCCCAGTCACATCTGATCTGGTTTAGTGTGCTTTGAGAGAGTGGTGACATGATGAGTTGAAAAAAACAAAATCGGTCATGTGACTCCAGGTGCCATCTTGGATACAAAATAGTGTTCACTGTTAATGTGAATGTATGTAAATCCAGATATTTTATTTATTCGCTGAAAATGCCGGGTTGTTGTGCATTTGGAAGCACAAATAGACACAACAAGGGCTTCAAGATACACAGACTCCCTTCAGATCCGAACAGAAGAAACATTGGGGAAAATAAAGTCAGCAGTGTGGGATGGAAGCGACTTCATCATCACTCACCTAAACTGTCATCGTATAAACCAGATAGTCACTGGACAAAAAAGTCCAGATGTTTTTGTGTTGTTTTCCATGTAATAAGCACCATATGTATCAGATTTTGTACAACAGATTTTTTGCTCACATCGGATAAAATGTCTCGTCCGATCACAATGTATTTCCATTAAAAACCCCGAGCAGTCTGGATGTGCACAATAACAGAGGTACAAATTAAAGCTCAGCTCTGACACGCGCCAATTTGAGGAAAGTGGGACCAGAGTCATTTCTGTGATTAAAAGTCTGAGTGTTTGTTTATTTTTTTCCCACACTGTGTTCAGACTCGGACCCGCAGCCTGACGTGCACCTGTTAAATCAGACACAAAAGGCTGTGATTTGACACTTTGCTGCTTTCATTTCACTCATTCATATTTTAGGGTTAGTTTTTAACAGTGCACATGCTGATAAATGGATCAGAAAAGTTTGCACATTTACAGCACGAAGTCGGTAAAGGAGGAAAATGTTCAGCTTGTCTTTGATTTGGAGGTGATCATTGTAGAAAGAAAAGCTTGTTGAGGATCAAATTAATCCAGAATAAAGTGTAATCCAGAGACAGAACTTTAAAACTGTCACGTCATTATAAGACATGGAGTTACAGAACTGCAGCTGCATAAATCAGCCTTTAAATTAATTAAATAAATCATTAGAAATTGTAAATTTATGTTAATTTGATAGCTTAACTATTTTTTTATTTATTTTGATAGCACCTGTACATGGATGTGTTGATGTATGTGGTTACATGATTTTTAAAAAATGTTGAAACCATTAAAGGTTCATTCAGTAGTTCAACGCAGTTGGAACCAAAATGGCGCCATGCTCTTAGTTGACGCCACTCTCTCTATTAAGGCACTCCAATCTAGTTGTCTCCGTTCTTCCCCCTAGCGCCCAGACACAGTCTCTGCAGCTTCCAACCTTTTCTAAGTCACCGGTGATAAGGAGAAACAGCATTTGGTCACTCAGCTCATGCGTTCACTTTATAAACCAACTCAGGACCAAACACATAAGCAGAAAGTTTTCAGTTTTCCATGAAAATCTGCCTTAACTGGTGAAAAATTCAAATTAAGGAACACATCAATCTAACAAATTTAAAAACAATTTTAGGTCAGTTAAACTTCAGTTTCACTACATAATGTTCAAGCAATATAGAAGTGTTAAGTCTGTGTAAAGGATGTAAAAGTTAAATCTTTCATCTTTCACACCAGTGGAAACTGTTTGATATTTAGGATTTTATTAATTTTGCAAAATCTTTGCCATTTTTCTTAAATGATGTGATATTTTTTGAACAGCACTTTGTATTTGTAATGCAGTAAAGGCTTTTTTGACCTTTTCCCAGCAGAATCTAGCTGATTCCTGGCCTCAAAATAAAACAGAGTCTTTAGGAACAGCGAGAGGAAGCTGTGGCTGCAGCGTGCTGAAGGAGACACACAGGAAACACAGCCGAAAAAGTCACGCACAGGTCAGGTTGAATGTTCAAGACATGGAGTGCATTCAGCTGCACCACTGACATGATGAAGACTGACCACTTTGTGTGTTATTTATTACAGTCACGTGTTTGAATCGACCGGTTGAGTCAGAGTCAGGTTTCCACATTAAATGAAAATGAAGATTACAATAATAATGATAATAATAATAATAATGAGCTGACAAAGGGAGTGTGAGAATGCCGGCCGTACCTGAGCCATGTTCCACTGAGCCTGAGGTCCAGGTTGGATGGTGTACATGCCCTGAGCCGGCATCATGCCTGCAGGTATGGCTCCGCCCTGCGCACCCATCACCCTGGGGGCCATGCCCATCACACCGGTGCCGGGGGCATTTCCCATGAAGCCGTTGGGCATCGTCATCCCAACCATCATTCCCGCGCTGGGCCCCATCATGGCTGCCCCACTCTGAGCCATCATGGCACCCATGACAGTGGTGGGTGGCAAAGCCGCCCCCATACCAGGGAAAGCCTGATAGCCCGTAGTGGCCTGGACAGGAAACTGTATCTGGGACGGACCCATGAACATGCCGGCTGAGAGAGAAAGAAGACAAAACACAGGTCACGGTCTCAAACAAATATAATCCAATAAAGTGATGAAAGCGATTTCCTGCTCCTGTCAAGCCACAAAGAGCACGCTGCATTTTATCAGACTGCTCTTGAAGTGAGACAAAAATAAAAATACTGAGCAACCAAAGAAAAGCTGCATCTGAACATCATCAGCATGTTCTCACCGGCGGGGGGCTGCTGGGACATGGTGTTTGTGCCGTACAGGGACAGGATGGAGTCTTTGGACAGCGGCTTCTTCGCCGAGTCGTCCACCTTACTGCTCTCACCGTCACTGAACAAGTCGAGTTCTGCTTGGCCGGCCCCTGAACTGGCTCCGCCTCCTGTTACTGGAGCTTGTGTTGGTGTGCTGGCTGTGTGACTGGAGCTCACCTGAAACAAGTTCAAAGTTTTTGTGTTTAAAGAGAGCGAGAGAAAAAACTGCCTGAAGATGTCTAAATGTGTCCAATTTTAGTAAAATTAGTGGTTCGAAAGGTGGAGACCAGAGGATCCTCGGCCCATGGCAGGGCGACTTAAAATCTGAGTGACAGCTGCATAAAGACGTGCTTTGATTGGTTGTATTTATAGTAATTTATAATAAAGTTCACATTTAAACCGTTCAACATCAAACCCAAGTAACATTCTTTAGTCAGAATTTGATAATGTATCAGCAAACATAAATTGGTATTGTAATTTATTTATTTTTTTCACCATTCCATTCCCCCCCCCCAACACCACCACCAAAAAAAAAAAATAATAAAAAAAATCCATATAGGTCAGAGCAGTTTCCACAGAGGTGCAGGACTTGCAGGTGCAGGGAAAAGTGAGCCGACAGTGACAGGAGCAAAACTATAACTAATAATCCTTAGAATTCTAACAGGAGTCCTACACACCTTCTGTGCTTTGTTTTCTTGGAGGGGGGTCCAGAACTTATTCAAGGTTGTGACCATGACCTGCCCCCCCCACCCTGAATAGACCAAACAAAGAGTCCTGCACACAATGACTTCAGTTTTTGCAGTTGCAGAATCATAAACTTCTGCTTTGTTCATTCTTCAGTTCCCTCTGAGTTTCTGCCGCAGCCTTTACGGTCTTCTTACCGTGCGAGTGCTGCTGGACATTACCTGAGGAAATGCCGCTGTGGATGTGGAAGCAGGCAGGGGATTGGACACCATGGGGCCAAATATATCCAGGTCGTTGTTCTGGGATGTGCTTGTGCTACTGTCGTTACAGGACGCGGCTGCCGGTGCATCTGCAACATAAAAAAAACAAAACACACACACAGACCGGCTTTACGGGTGCTGAAGAAGCTCACACACAAAGAACAGCACCGGCCATTTTTACTGTAACACAGCACAGTCACACTAACAACTTATGAGTGATCCTCACATAACCTGGAGAGGGGGGAGGTGATGGTCTAGTGCTTAATCATTGGGCTTGAGACCAGAAGATCCTCTGTTCAAATCCCAGCCTGACTGGAAAATCACTAAGGGCCCTTGGGCAAGGTCTTTAATCCCCTATTGCTTCCGGTGTGTAGTAGACACCTTGTATGGCAGCAGCCTGACATCGGGGTGAATGTGAGGCATTATTGTAAAGCACTTTGAGCATCTGATGCAGATAGAAAGGCGCTATATAAATGCAGTCCATTTAACTAACATCAAAACCAGACGAAACCAATTATCAAATATATTTTAAATTGTGTACTTAAAATTCAGCCCAATCCTGAGCCAGACTGTAGAGATTCTCCTGCTATAATCAAAAATGGCTCATTTTGGACTTCGGTGACTTATGTCAAATAAGTTCACATCTGGACGTCTGCTTGTGCAGTTTTATTTGAGAAAGACATTCAGTGTTTGATGCGGGGAAGCAGAGTTTATACGTGGTTGCTGAGTGATAAAATCGATTTGAAGCAGGAACCACACTTACCAAGGCCTAAAAGGTTCACTGAGGGTTCTGAATTCTTAGCTGGACTGATTTTAGGAACCGGCCGAGAGTCTTCATTCTAAAGATAAATAAAAAGTCACAGGTCAGATAAGTCAAACACGTAAGAAGAAGAGACACCCGTGGAGCTTTTTAAAGTTTACCTTGCTGTAGGACGCCACCTTGTGGCCACTCTCTGAATCCTTCTCTTTCTTTGTATCTTTTGGCTAAAAACAACAAAATGGGTCAAACCCAGCAGTCATGAATTCCAGCTTCTCACTAAATATTTTCACGTGAGAATTAACCAGACGTTACGCACGCTGCTTCCGTTGGTCACATTCTTGCTGTAGTATTTTTTCTTCTCATATTTGTCCCTGATGAAAAATTCCACGGCTCTTGAGTATAAGTTAAGGCAGATACAGGCACAGTGAGGGCGTATGTTTGATAAGGAAGCATTCTGCCTGCTGGCAGTGAAGGATACTGGTCTGTTTGAGGTCTTCTGAAGCTTTCTGGAAGGTTGGCCTCATAAAGCTGCCGGGCCTTGGTGTTACCCATATCCTGTATACTCTGAAATCAGAAAGGTGTGGAGGGAAACAGAACAGATTCATCAGCACAATGAATGTGTCAAACTGAACTACAGAGCATCCAGAAAGTATTCACAGAGCTTCACTTTTCCCCACTTTGTGTTATATTACAGCCTTATTCCAAAACTGAGAAAATATCCTTTCCCCTCAAAATTCTACTCACAACATCCCATAATGTCAACATGAAAAAAGTGATGCCACAAGCTTGGTGCACCTATATTTGGGCAGTTTGATCCATTCCTCTTTGCAGCACCTCTCAAGCTCCATCAGGTTGGATGGGGAGCGTCGGTGCACAGACATTTTCAGATCTCTCCAGAGCTGTTCAGTCAGATTCAGGTCTGGGCTCTGGCTGGGCCACTCAAGGACTTTCACAGAGTTGTCCTGAAGCCACTCCTTTGATAGCTTGGCTGTGTGTTTAGGGTCATTGTCCTGCTGAAAGATGAACCGTCGCCCCAGTCTGAGGTCCAGAGCGCTCTGGAGCAGGTTTTCATCCAGGATGTCTCTGTACATTGCTGCATTCATCTTCCCCTCAATCCTGACTAGTCTCCCAGTTCCTGCTGCTGAAAAACATCCCCACAGCATGAGGCTGCCACCACCATGCTTCACTGTAGGGATGGTGCCTGGTTTCCTCCAAACATGACGCCAAAGAGTTCAATCTTTGTCACCTCCCGGACAAAGGCCCATCTCCCCCAATTGCTCAGTTTAGACTTCATGCTTGGTTTGTGCTCTGACTGTCAACTGTGGGACCTTATATTTAGACAGGTGTGTGTCTTTCTAAATCATGTTCAATTCAACTGAATTTACCCCAGGTGGACAACAATTAAGCTGTAGAAACATCTCAAGGATGATCAGTGAAAACAGGAGTCACCTGAGCTCAATTGTGAGCTTCAGGGCAAAGACTGAATACTTATGTACATGTGATTTCTTAGTTTTTATTTATTTTTAATAAATTCACAAAAATCACACACACACAAAAACTTTTTCACATTTTCGTCATTATGGGGTATTGTGAGTAGAATTTTGAGGAAAAAACACACTCATATTATATATATATATATATATATATATATATATATATATATATATATATATATATATATACACACACACACACACACACACATCTCATCTCTCTGGTAGTCCATCGCTTTGGATGATGACATCTGTGCAGACCCTCGGGGGGATGGATCCTCTGATGACTTCTCAACCAAAAGGCTGAAGCACACAGTTTTCCACACCTCCTGCACTGATGGGTTGATGTAACTGGGTTGGCCGATGCTGCTTTATGCCGCCTGTCCCTTGCAGCTTCTAAACGTTTCCTCCTCTCCTTTAGAGATGACAGCAATCCAGGCTGGTCGATCAGTGGCAGCTGCTTCAAACTCAGATGGCTGGATACTGCACCACTGAAGGTTTTTCTTTAGAAGGTCTTTGTACCTCAGTTTAGGTCTACCCCTCCGGCAGGAGCCCAACCTGAGCTCCCCGTACATCAGCTGCGTAGGGATACGTCTGTCATCCATCCTACTGACATGACCAGACCAATGTAACTGAGCCTTCAGTAGCAATGCCTCAATACTTGTTGAGTGGGCTCTATCCAGTACTTCCTGGTTGGTAATTTTTCCAGCAGATGTTCATGATTGTACGCAGTGACCTCATGTGGAATTTTTCTAGTTGCTTTATGTGGCAGCCATACAGAGTCCATGTTTCACATCCGTACAGGAGTGTAGGGATTACTACGGCCTTGTAGATTTTAAGCTTTGTGGACAGTCTGACTCCTCTGTACTGAAGAACCTTAACTCTCAATCTGCCCAATGCCTGACTGGCTTTCCAGATTCTGCATGTGATTTCTTTATCCAGCGATCCATCTGCTGAGACTATACGTCTAAGATATGTCAAGTGTTCCATATTTTGCAGTAAGACTGAGTCAATGGTGATATTAGGCGCAGGTAAAGTTGTATTTGGTGCAGGTTGCACTAACACCACAGTTTTTCCAAGGCTGATTGTTAGGCCAAAGGGTTCTGACGCTTCCGCAAAACGGTACAATGTGTCGTAGGTGATTTTCCATGTGTGCCACAAGAGCACAGTCATCAGCAAACAGAGCTTCTAGGATAAGTCTTTCCACAATCTTTGTTCAGGCTTGCAGGTGACGTAGATCAAAGACCGATCCGCCTGAGCGGTATTTGATATATATCCCGAGGTCAAGCTTTTTCACAGTGTGTAGAAGGACTTGTGTGAAGAACAAGTTGAATAGCACTGGTGCGAGTACACCTTGCTTCACACCTGTGGAGATATTGAAGGGGTTGGAGAAGTCCCCACCGACCAGAACCTGTGCTGTCATGTTGTCATGGAATAGCCTCACTAGTGTAATAAACTTCTGTGGGCATCCCAGTTTGGTGAGGATAGTCCACAGTGCGTCCCTGTTGATGCTGTCGAAAGCCTTGGTCAGATCGATAAACACAGCATAGAGGTCCATTCTCTGCTTGATGCACTTCTCCTGGACTTGATGCAGAGTGAACACCATGTCTGTGGTGCTACGACCTGGGCGAAACCCACATTGTGCCTCGGGGAGGTTGCTCTCAGACACGGTGCTGATCAATCTGTTAAGGAGGATGGGATTTTTCCAGTGATGGAGAGCAGAGATATTCCTCTGTAGTTACCACAATCTGATTTTGATCCTTTGTTTTTGTACAGTGCTACAACTGTGGCATCTCTGAAGTATGACGGCATGCATTCTTTTTCCCAGATCGTAGATAGGATATCATGGAAAGCTTGGAAAGCTGCTGTACCCAAGGACTTGTACAGTTCTGCTTGGATTCCGTCTTTTCCTGGCACTTTGCCATTGTTCATTTGTCTGATGGCAGTGTTCACTTCCTCCTCAAACGGTGGTAGGCCAAGGTTTTCCTGGATAGTCCTCTGTGGGAGTTGCGGCAGTGTTGACTTGTCAACTGAAGGAGGACGATTTAGGAGTTTGGTGAAATGCTCGTCCCACCTAGTCCATACAGACAGACATATGTAAAAGTTTGGGCCCCCCTGATAATTTTCATGATTTTCCTTTATAAATCATTGGTTGTCTGGATCAGAAATTTCAGTTAAATATATCATATGGCAGACAAACACACTTATATTTGAGAAGTGAAATGAAGTTTCCAGTATTTACAGAGTGTGCAATAAATATTTAAACAAAATTGGGCAGGTGCATACATTTGGGCACCCTTGTCATTTTATTGATTTGAATACATTTAGCACTAATTTTTGGAACACAAATTGGTTTGGTAAGCTCACTGACCCTTGACCTCCTTACAAAGGTGAATCCAATCATCAGAAAGGGTATTTAAGGTGGCCATTTGCAAATGTTTCCCCTCTTTGCATCTCTTCTAATGAGTAGGAACATGGGAGCCTCTAAACAACTCTCAAATGACCTGAAAACAAAGATTGTTCAACATCATGGCTTAGGGGAAGGATACAAAAAGCTATCTCAGAGATTTCAGCTGTCAGTTTCCACTGTGAGGAACATAGTGAGGAAATAGAAGACCACAGGCACAGTACTAGTTAAGGCCCAAAGTGGCAGGCCAAGAAAAATCTCAGATAAGCTTAAGTGAAGGATGGTGATAACAGTTAGTCAACCCACAGCCCTGCTCCAAAGACCTACAACATGATCTTGCTGCAGATAGTCTCTGTGCATCATTCAACTATACAGCGCACTTTGTACAAAGAGATGCTGTATCATGCTGTAATGCAGAGGAAGCCTTTTCTGCGTACACACCACAGAGTATCTTGAGGTATGTTAAAGCACATTTGGACAAGCCAGCTTCATTTTGGAATAAGGTGCTGTGGACTGATGAAACTAAAATTGAGTTATTTGGACATAAGGGGCGGTATGCATGGCTGAAAAAGAACACAGCATTCCAAGAAAAACGCTTGCTACCTACAGTAAAATTTGGAGGTGGTTCCATCATGCTGTGGGGCTGTGTGGCCAGTGCAGGTACTGGGAATCTTGTTAAAGTTGAGGGTCACATGGATTCCAGTCAATATCAGCAGATTCTTGAGAACAATATTCATGAATCAGTGACAAAGTTGAAGTTGCGCCGGGGCTGGATCTTTCAACAAGACAATGACCCTAAACACTGCTCAAAATCTACTAAGGCATTCATGCAGAGGAACAAGTACAACATTCTGGAATGACCATCTCAGTCCACAGACCTGAATATTATTGAAAATCTGTGGTGTGATGTTAAGTGGGCTGTCCGTGCTCGGAAACCAACAAACCTGAGATGTTTTATAAAGAAGAATGGTCCAAAATACCTTCAACCAGAATCCAGACTCTCATTGGAAGCTATAGGAAGCATTTAGAGGCTGTTATTTCTGCAAAAGGAGGATCTACTAAATATTGATGTATTTTTCTGTTGGGGTGCCCAAATTTATGCACCTGCCTAATTTTGTTTAAATAATTATTGCACACTTTCTGTAAATCCTATAAACTTCATTTCACTTCTCAAATATCACTGTGTTTGTCTGCTATATGATATATTTAACTGAATTGCTGATGCAGACAACCAATGATTTATAAAGGAAAATCATGGAAATCATCAGGGGGGCCCAAACGTTTACATACAACTGTCTATATATATATATATATATATATATATATATATATATACACACACACACACACACAGTAAAAGCCTCAGCTCAGGTGACGCAGGTGCACACTGATCCAAATCACTGGATCATTAACAGAGCGGTGAAAAACACTGAGCATTGAGGATACTGGACAAACCTGATGCACATTTGGTCAAGTCCTGCTAATAAAACTCCACTGGCCACATTCATTTACAGCACCATTTTAATATTTGAAATAACAACAACAACAACTATAATAATAGAAACAGTATTTATATACATGGACACAAGACAAAAAAGATTGACACCCATCACAACTGTCACAATCTGCAGGACGGTTGAATGAAAAAATAATTTTTAAAGATTTTATGTCCACGATTTAAATACTGCTGTTTATTAGCAGATGTCAAATAAATGTTTGATTTTTTAATAAAAATCACTTTGCTCTCTTGTGAAAAGGGCCAAATGTTTTTGGCAGTGGATATTTTGCCGGATACGACAAACACGCACCTCGCACTATTTGACTGGATCTCCTCGCTGATTGGCTAGTTCAAATGGCATCATGAAAGAGTTTATTTCAACATGGCGGTGCCCTGAGCAAAGTTGAACTGGATGATATTTTGCTGTATGGGCACTGGCAAAACGGCGGGTTGCGCTGTTTTGCTGGCTGTCTTAATTTAGTCATGACAGACTGAACGGAACGGCTGCAGTCGGGTGGGAACTTAAAGGCGATCAGAGTTTAAGATCTCCTTATTTCACATTCATGACAGTAGCTTGATATTGGTGATTTTCATTATTGAAAATTGGCATATTTTACCATTCATTATTTTCAGGGGTGGACTGATCGAAGGTTTTGCAGACACGACACAGAGAAAAAACAGGATAAACAAACGTGCCAACATGGACTTTGTATTTTCGTTTTTATTCTGTCTTGACTTTGCAGGTTTTGAAAATCACAATCTAAGAGATTATTTCTGTTTACCATGTGGCATTTTGAATATCTTACCATGTTAGCTACACAAAATGAGACCACTTAAGGCCAAAAAAAGACTGCAAAAATTATTTCCACCGCGTGATGAAAAGCACCGGTGGAAATAATTTCGGCACGACTATGCCACGTTTTTGAGCTCCTTTTAGCAATGGCACACAAAACAGCACAGAATCCTTCCGCCAGTTGATGATTTTCTGTTCCGATTCAAATGACTTTTATAGCACCCAAAATGGCCAATGGAAATAATTTCGGGCATGGCTAAACCACGTTTTGAGCTCCTTTTAGTGGTGGCACCCAAAACGGCATAGAATCCCTCTGCCAGCTGATGATTTTCTGTTCCAATTCAAAGGACTTTATGGCACCCCAAAATGGCCAGTGGAAATAATTTCGGGCATGGCTAAGCCACGTTTTTGAGCTCCTTTTAGTGGTGGCACCCAAAACGGCATAGAATCCCTCCGCCAGTTGATGATTTTCTGTTCCAATTCAAAGGGACTTTATGGCACCCCAAAATGGCCAGTGGAAATAATTTTGGGCACGGCTATGCCACGTTTTTGAGCTTCTTTTAGCATCCGAGA
Source organism: Thalassophryne amazonica (assembly GCF_902500255.1). Lineage (NCBI taxonomy): Eukaryota > Metazoa > Chordata > Actinopteri > Batrachoidiformes > Batrachoididae > Thalassophryne > Thalassophryne amazonica. The sequence goes on along the minus strand of NW_022986391.1, from coordinate 1,136 downwards.
ATCCCTCTACCAGTAGGTGATTTTCTGTTCCGATTCAAATGACTTTATGGCACCAAAACGGCATTAAAAGATGAATAATTAGCACCAACACTCAATGCTGAGGGCACTGCCATGTTGAAATAAACTCAATGACGTCATTTGAACTAGCCAATCAGCAAGGAGGTCCGGTCAAATAGCACTAGGTGCATGTTTGCCGTATCCGGCAAAATATCCACTTCGAATGTTTTTAATGACATTTTTTAGGGGGCGCTAATATAACTGTGTGTTACTGAAACTGTCTGCTGGCCCCATCATTCACAACAAATGTATTCAAAGTCACATTAAATTGCATTTCCATTTCCCAGAATGCCACAGATCAGCACTGGTTCAAACCATGAGTTTATACAGAGACATTTGGTGCAGTGGTAGAGGAGCAGGTTGCGCTAATGCTAAACATCCTTCACAGAACAAAACTGTGTCTTGTGAGAGCAAAGTTCTGTCAGAGTCCACTTAAATCAGCTGCGTGTTAAAGAAATAAACCTCATGAACCTTCCTGAACACCTCCCGGTAACGTGCAGAAAAACCGGATTGCATTCTGCAAACAGTACCTGGATTTGTTCTATGGTCCACTGGTCCAGGTTGACGGACTTGACTCTGGATACGTGCACGCCCAGGTTCCTGTGGATGCCAGCACACCGGATGCAGATGAACACTCCCAGATTCCAGGACGCCCACCGTGGACCTGGTACAGAAAGCAAGGTGGTTTTAGATTTGATACCAGGCATGATCGTATTTTGAATGCCGAATGCTTATCTTTATCTGTTCACCATTGACGTTTTTCTAAAAAAAATCTTTTGTGATTGCATCCGAGTTTAAGGTAAAACAAGGTGGCGATAGTTAAGAGATCAAATTGTTTTCCTGCTGAACAGATTATATTTCACTCACTAACCGTTGCTGCTCTTTTCTAATGCAACATCAAATTATCTTAAGACTTTAACATACTTTACTTAATTCAAAACAAGTTAAAATCTCAGGCCTGTAGCCAGGGTGAGAAATGGTGGGGGGGGGTTCTTTTTTTTTTGCTAAAGTGGACCTTCATTCACAGAATTTTTTTTTTAGGTCCAGGGATATCTGTCGTAGTGATGGATAACTTTAAT
>NW_022986390.1:0-56132 GCF_902500255.1 Thalassophryne amazonica | reverse complement strand
AACAAATATTATATATATATACATACATACATACATACATATATATATATATACATACATACATACATACATATATATATATATACATACATACATACATACATACATATATATATATACATACATACATACATACATATATATATATACATACATACATACATACATACATATATATATATACATACATACATACATACATACATATATATATATATACATACATACATACATACATATATATATATATACATACATACATACATACGAGGGCTGTCCGTAAAGTATAGGTCCTTTTTATTTTTTTCAAAAACTATATGGATTTCATTCATATGTTTTTACGTCAGACATGCTTGCACCCTCATGCGCATGCGTGAGTTTTTCCATGCCTGTCGGTGACGTCATTCGCCTGTGAGCACTCCTTGTGGGAGGAGTCGTCCAGCCCCTCGTCGGAATTCCTTTGTCTGAGAAGTTGCTGAGAGACTGGCGCTTTGTTTGATCAAAATTTTTTCTAAACCTGTGAGACACATCGAAGTGGACATGGTTCGAAAAATTAAGCTGGTTTTCAGTGAAAATTTTAAAAGCTGATGAGAGTTTTTGAGGTGATTCTGTCGCTTTAAGGACTTTTCACGGTGCGAGACGTCGCTCAGCGCTCCCAGGCAGCGTCATCAGCCTGTTTCAAGCTTAAAACCTCCACATTTCAGGCTCTATTAATCCAGGACGTCGTGAGAGAACAGAGAAGTTTCAGAAGAATTCGGTTTCAGCATTTTATCTGGATATTCCACTGTTCAAGGATATTTTTTTAATGAAAGACGTGCGGACGGGTCCGCGCGGCGGGACGCAGCCGACGCGGCGCGGCGGCACAGGAAAAACACCTCCGTGTTGATAACCATTTGTTAAAATCCAGTTGGCTTTTGATGGCTTTCAGTGGAGTGAGTATATGAGAAATTGTTTATCAGCTGGAGATGTTCCAACTTGTCCTCAAGGCTTCCAACAGAGGTGTTTTTCCTGTGGCGGAGCGCCGCGGTGGCTGCGAGCCGACGCTGCAATCCGCCCGCACGTCTTTCATTAAAAAAATCTCCTTTAACAGTGGAATATCCGGATAAAATGCTGAAACCGACTTCTTCTGAAACTTCTCTGTTCTCTCACGACGTCCTGGATCAACAGAGCCTGAAATGTGGAGGTTTTAAGCTTGAAACAGGCTGATGACGCCGCCTGAGAGCGCTGCGCGACGTCTCGCACCGTGAAAAGTCCTTAAAGCGACAGAATCACCTCAAAATCTCTCATCAGCTGTTAAAATTTTCACTGAAGACCAGCTTAATTTTTCGAACCATGTCCACTTCGATGTGTCTCACAGATTTAGAAAAAATTTTGATCAAACAAAGCGCCAGTCTCTCAGCAACTTCTCAGACAAAGGAATTCCGACGAGGGGCTGGACGACTCCTCCCACAAGGAGTGCTCACAGGCGAATGACGTCACCGACAGGCATGGAAAAACTCACGCATGCGCACGAGGGTGCAAGCATGTCTGACGTAAAAACATATGAATGAAATCCATATAGTTTTTGAAAAAAAATAAAAAGGACCTATACTTTACGGACAGCCCTCGTATATATACATACATACATACATATATATACACATATACATATACACATATACATATACACATATACATATACACATATACATATACACACATACATATACACATATACATATACATACATACATACATACATACATACATATACATACATACATACATACACATACATACATACATACATACATACACACATACATATACATACATACACACATACACATACATACATATATATACATACATACATACACACATACATATATATACATACATACATACATACACACATACATATATATACATACATACATACATACATACACACATATACACACATACATATACATACATACATACACACATACATATACATACATACACACATACATACACACATACATACATACACACATACATACATACACACATACATACATACACACATACATACACATATATATATATATATATATATATATATATATATTCCCTGTGATGCATTCAGTGTAAGTTGGAAATTCCTGTTCTTGTCTCTGTCCAGCCTGGTGAGTTTTCTGACAACAGGGACAATAATTTACTTTTTTGATAGATACAGCGTTTTACACATTAAAGCTCAGGGTGCACTCTGCACTGCTTATTAAATTCTCTGTAAGTACCGTAACCTACATTTCACAAACTGTGAAATGTTAATGTTAAGACATTTACAGGCTGACTAAAAAAACAACTAAACTGTAGCCTTTTTTAAGGTGCCAGATGCCATGGTTTTGCATGTGAATGTATGTGTGTGTGAGAGAGAGAGACTGTGTGTTCAGACCCATTGCCTTTTTTTCGTTGGGTTGGGTTTTGGGTTAAGGTTATATATATTTCTATGGGTTGTGTGAGTGCGGGTTTTAACAAACCCTGACCCACATCACTGTTACAGAGAGAAACTCATCTATAACCACATAAATAAAGTGAACTTTATCAGCTGCCATCACAGTCAGGACTTCCTGTTTTAATATAGCACTGTGGAAACCTCTAAAACTCTGTTGTACCTTTCAGTGAAGTAATTTATTGTCTGTGTCATTAACACTGAATAATGACTGCGTGTCACACTGTCACAGTTTGCTGTTGCAGATGACAGATGACATTCTACTATGATAATCAGTATGATGGTTTTTCTGCAGTCAACATGTGAAGGCAGCATGAGTCCAGGTGAATGAATGAACATGAGTATCCACTGATTCCACATCACTGTCCATAAAGCCGAGGTCAGTAAACCTTTCCTTGCCGACAAAGGTACCGAGGGTGCCAGTGTCCACGACCCTGTCCGACCTCCAGTCCACGCCAGCACTGATTAGGAGCCAGAACACATCCAAAAAGAATTCCAGAGCTCAGAGGAAAGAAGTCAGACAGTCTGCCTCTGCGCCACACAGCACTAACAGGACTTGTGTATATTAGATTAGATTAGATCAGTGGCAGCCGCTGGTCTGTCAAAGAGAGGAAGCTGATTGTCGACTTACATCATAAAATTTGTCCATTTATTTATATGTAAATTAAAATATGTAAAATGGTCGTAACAGTCTCTAGTTGCACAAGCATTTGACAATTTATATCTCCATTACATACAGTATTTTATGATGGCACAATCACATTAGATTGAAACCTTATTTAGAACTCTCTTAATCCCTTGGGAAGACTCCTTCAGGGATGATAACACAAGTATAGTATTAACGTTTTTAAACAAAAATACTGCCAAAAATTTTAAGGAGCACATAAAACCTTTATTATTATACATACATAACAGTGCCTGACTGATGACATCTTGCGCTTTATTGTTCCAGGTAATTGTTATGTTAAAGATTGGCCAGCAGATGTCGCCATATCTAATTGTATCAAAAGCTTTGAATCACTGAGCCATTGCTTCATATTGGTTCAGTGGTTCAAAACGCTTCAGTTTCTCTGTCACTAATTTTCATAAATAAACAAGGGTGCAATTTAGAACTAGAAATTTGGGGGGGGGGGCAAAGTGCGAGGTCCGCAGGGCTGAAGCCCATAGGCCGGGGGTCTGGGGGCCGCTTTAGGCCCCCAGAAGCCAACGGTTTCTAGATAAGCTCAGATGCATTCTGAGCATCCAGAACAGTAATTTTAATGTTTTGAGAAGACCATAAAGTGGACACCATTTGACTTATGCCATTTGAAACTGTGGATATAAGTACTTTTTTCTGAGAATAGCCAGCATTGATTTTATTAACATCCTGGTGTAAATATAGTATCACCACATGTGTAGAACTCAAAAAGAATGATAGGTTGAGTTTTCATAAAAAAAAAAAAAAAACTGCACTGTGGTAAAATGTCTTCATGAATATGAAAGAACAGGCTCTTAATAATTATTAACTATCACATAATGTATTTTTTTTCTCAAGATTTGTTTTTGCATAAGTTTGAAAAAACAACATCATAAGTTTAGGATAAATTACTTATCATGAATTTAATTTTCGAAGTGGTACTAATGACAACACTCATACTGAACATCATTTTGCTTGCACAGACTGATTTTGGAGATCAAGCAATAATTGCAGATCCAGATAGCTTTTCTGATTTCCTTTTCCATAAAATTTGACCATAAAATTTATTACAGAGATTAGAGCATGCCATAGGTATTAAAGGCACTGCACTGCAGTGGTCTGAATCATATTTATCTAATAGATTACAATTTGTTCATGTAAATGGGGAGTCTTGCTCACGGACTAAGGTTAATTATGGAGTTCCACAAGGTTCTGTGCTAGGACCGATTTTATTCACTTTATACATGCTTCCCTTAGGCAGTATTATTAGACAGCACTGCTTAAATTTTCATTGTTATGCAGATGATACCCAGCTTTATCTATCCATGAAGCCAGAGGACACACACTAATTAGTTAAACTGCAGGAATGTCTTTCAGACATAAAGACATGGATGACCTCTAATTTCCTGCTTTTAAATTCAGATAAAACTGAAGTTATTGTACTTGGCCCCACAAATCTTAGAAACATGGGGTCTAACCAGATCCTTACTCTGGATGACATTACCCTGACCTCCAGTAATACCGTGAGAAATCCTGGAGTCATTTTTGATCAGGATATGTCCTTCAATGCGCATATTAAGCAAATATGTAGGACTGCTTTTTTGCATTTGTGCAATATCTCTAAAATTAGAAAGGTCTTGTCTCAGAGTGATGCTGAAAAACTAATTCATGCATTTATTTCTTCTAGGCTGGACTATTGTAATTCATTATTATCAGGTTGTCCTAAAAGTTCCCTGAAAAGCCTTCAGTTAATTCAAAATGCTGCAGCTAGAGTACTGACGGGGACTAGAAGGAGAGAGCATATTTCACCCATATTGGCTTCTCTTCATTGGCTTCCTGTTAATTCCAGAATAGAATTTAAAATTATTCTTCTTACTTACAAGGTTTTGAATAATCAGGTCCCATCTTATCTTAGGGACCTCATAGTACCATATCACCCCAATAGAGCGCTTCGCTCTCAGACTGCAGGCTTACTTGTAGTTCCTAGGGTTTGTAAGAGTAGAATGGGAGGCAGAGCTTCAGCTTTCAGACTCCTCTCCTGTGGAACCAGCTCCCAATTCGGATTAGGGAGACAGACACCCTCTCTACTTTTAAGATTAAGCTTAAAACTTTCCTTTTTGCTAAAGCTTATAGTTAGGGTTGGATCAGGTGACCCTGAACCATCCCTTAGTTATGCTGCCTGCTGGGGGGTTCCCATATTGCACTGACTGTTTCTTTTTATTCACCTCTTTTTGCTCTGTATGCACCACTCTGCTATTAATCATTAGTGATTGATCTCTGCTGTCTTCCACAGCATGTCTTTTTCCTGATTCTCTCCCCTCAGCCCCAACCAGTCCCAGCAGAAGACTGCCCCTCCCTGAGCCTGGTTCTGCTGGAGGTTTCTTCCTGTTAAAAGGGAGTTTTTCCTTCCCACTGTCGCCAAGTGCTTGCTCATAGGGGGTCGTTTTGACCGTTGGGGTTTTTCTGTAATTATTGTATGGCTTTTGCCTTACAATATAAAGCGCCTTGGGGCAACTGTTTGTTGTGGTTTGGCGCTATATAAATAAAATTGATTTGATTTTCTAATTTTCAGAATTTAGTAAATTAGCATATTGTCCATTGATAGTTATGTGTAGACACTAGTCCCTAGAGGCAACTATTTCTGGTTTCAAATCTGGGCAAATGCAGTCTCAGAAAATTCCGAATGTGACAAACAAGAAACAGGTGTTGTAAACAAGTCAGTGCTGCTAAAAATACAAAGCAGAAACAGAGATACTATTCTGACATGGTTTTGCACATAAGAGTGGCATAGCATGTTTCAAGTACACACATATGTCAGAAGGTGGGGGGGACATACCATATTCTGTCCCCCCTGGTTGAAAAGGTGTGTGTGTGGGGGGGGACATGTCCCCCCATCCCCCACCAAATTATGCCCATGTAAATAAAATACATCCGCAACCACTAATTATTACCACGTGTCTGGATAGACTTGCAATCATGAATACTTTGATGTTCTGTTGCGAACAGGGACGTTAATGAACGTGCAACGACCTTAAACACTAACTTACTGAAGAACGAAATAGAGAGTAACTCACCTGGATCTCACATTACGTCTAATCCAGTAGCTGGTGTCTGCGATATGTAAATGTTCCTGCATCCAAATCACCAGTTTCGTCATTTCTATTGTCTTTCTGCAGAGTTTGACTCATTTTGTTTGGCTGCGGTGCAAAGTGTAGTAGTTTTTTTTTTCATTTGTTTTTTAGTTTGGTAGCACTGTATAAACATATGGTATCTAATGTGCAACTTTAAAACATACAGATTTATAGCGCACACAAAACACTTTGGCATAAATTTAAAATTTCATGAATATGCAAAAATATGCAAATTATGTCTTATGTCTTATGTCTCAAAATAGCTGTCAAGCCTTTCGACTTCGTCCAATCATTGTGCAGAGGCCCAGCATCCAGGCCTGCCCACAGCTCCATTCACCCCCAGAGATGCTCAGCGTCCGGGGCGGGACAAAATCATGGCATTTATCTAATGACCATCGAGTTTCGAAGCAATGAAAAAAACTGTTCCAGGTCGTCCAATTGAAGTGAACGGATGCTCGGTTTCTACGGGCAAATTCATTGACCACAGACTGTATGAGAAAAAGATTTATGGAGAAGTTAACAAAATAGAGTCAGTCGATTTGTGATCAGTATCTGATTCTGAACAAACTCATCTTCAAGATGAATGTGTTCTAACCTATAGTCAATGAAATGCTGACAAACTGTACATATTTGACCACTTAATTTTTTGACATTTTAGGGGAAGCTGAGCGTCCCTTGCAGTCTTAGAGAAACCACCTCTGGATTAGATAGAACTTTATTAATCCCTTGGGAAGACTCCCTCAGGGAAATTGAAGTTCCAGCAGCATTGTATAGAGAGTTTTCAATCACATGACCAATTTGCTCCCATCTCCATCGTGGATTACTACGCGGCTGGCGCGTGAAAGAAAATGGAGATAATGACAGCTTACTACAAGGCTTTAAACCCTTGAGATAAAGCTGTTTATTGTGATCAGTGTGGAGCAGTTGGTTTAGTGGATCCGTATGTTGTACTGGATAGTGAATTTAATGACAATGTAACAAAGTGGCTGGCAGTTTCACAGCGTAAGATTAATATGGCCAGAACCAAGCAGGCCGCCCGTAAATCCACTGGAGGAAAAGCTTAGAGGAAGCAGCTCGCTACTAAATCAATCAATCAATCAATTTTTTTATATAGCGCCAAATCACAACAAACAGTTGCCCCAAGGCGCTTTATATTGTAAGGCAAGGCCATACAATAATTATGTAAAACCCCAACGGTCAAAACGACCCCCTGTGAGCAAGCACTTGGCTACAGTGGGAAGGAAAAACTCCCTTTTAACAGGAAGAAACCTCCAGCAGAACCAGGCTCAGGGAGGGGCAGTCTTCTGCTGGGACTGGTTGGGGCTGAGGGAGAGAACCAGGAAAAAGACATGCTGTGGAGGGGAGCAGAGATCGATCACTAATGATTAAATGCAGAGTGGTGCATACAGAGCAAAAAGAGAAAGAAACAGTGCATCATGGGAACCCCCCAGCAGTCTACGTCTATAGCAGCATAACTAAGGGATAGTTCAGGGTCACCTGATCCAGCCCTAACTATAAGCTTTAGCAAAAAGGAAAGTTTTAAGCCTAATCTTAAAAGTAGAGAGGGTGTCTGTCTCCCTGATCTGAATTGGGAGCTGGTTCCACAGGAGAGGAGCCTGAAAGCTGAAGGCTCTGCCTCCCATTCTACTCTTACAATCCCTAGGAACTACAAGTAAGCCTGCAGTCTGAGAGCAAAGCGCTCTATTGGGGTGATATGGTACTACAAGGTCCCTAAGATAAGATGGGACCTGATTATTCAAAACCTTATAAGTAAGAAGAAGAATTTTAAATTCTATTCTAGAATTAACAGGAAGCCAATGAAGAGAGGCCAATATGGGTGAGATATGCTCTCTCCTTCTAGTCCCCGTCAGTACTCTAGCTGCAGCATTTTGAATTAACTGAAGGCTTTTTAGGGAACTTTTAGGACAACCTGATAATAATGAATTACAATAGTCCAGCCTAGAGGAAATAAATGCATCAATTAGTTTTTCAGCATCACTCTGAGACAAGACCTTTCTGATTTTAGAGATATTGCGTAAATGCAAAAAAGCAGTCCTACATATTTGTTTAATATGCGCTTTGAATGACATATCCTGATCAAAAATGACTCCAAGATTTCTCACAGTATTACTAGAGGTCAGGGTAATGCCATCCACAGTAAGGATCTGGTTAGACACCATGTTTCTAAGATTTGTGAGATTTGTGGGGCCAAGTACAATAACTTCAGTTTTATCTGAGTTTAAAAGCAGGAAATTAGAGGTCATCCATGTCTTTATGTCTGTAAGACAATCCTGCAGTTTAGCTAATTGGTGTGTGTCCTCTGGCTTCATGGATAGATAAAGCTGGGTATCATCTGCGTAACAATGAAAATTTAAGCAATACCGTCTAATAATACTGCCTAAGGGAAGCATGTATAAAGTGAATAAAATTGGTCCTAGCACAGAACCTTGTGGAACTCCATAATTAACTTTAGTCTGTGAAGAAGATTCCCCATTTACATGAACAAATTGTAATCTATTAGACAAATATGATTCAAACCACCGCAGCGCAGTGCCTTTAATACCTATGGCATGCTCTAATCTCTGTAATAAAATTTTATGGTCAACAGTATCAAAAGCAGCACTGAGGTCTAACAGAACAAGCACAGAGATGAGTCCACTGTCGGAGGCCATAAGAAGATCATTTGTAACCTTCACTAATGCTGTTTCTGTACTATGATGAATTCTAAAACCTGACTGAAACTCTTCAAATAGACCATTCCTCTGCAGATGATCAGTTAGCTGTTTTACAACTACCCTTTCAAGAATTTTTGAGAGAAAAGGAAGGTTGGAGATTGGCCTATAATTAGCTAAGATAGCTGGGTCAAGTGATGGCTTTTTAAGTAATGGTTTAATTACTGCCACCTTAAAAGCCTGTGGTACATAGCCAACTAACAAAGATAGATTGATCATATTTAAGATCGAAGCATTAAATAATGGTAGGGCTTCCTTGAGCAGCCTGGTAGGAATGGGGTCTAATAAACATGTTGATGGTTTGGATGAAGTAACTAATGAAAATAACTCAGACAGAACAATCGGAGAGAAAGAGTCTAACCAAATACAGGCATCACTGAAAGCAGCCAAAGATAACGATACGTCTTTGGGATGGTTATGAGTAATTTTTTCTCTAATAGTTAAAATTTTGTTAGCAAAGAAAGTCATGAAGTCATTACTAGTTAAAGTTAATGGAATACTCAGCTCAATAGAGCTCTGACTCTTTGTCAGCCTGGCTACAGTGCTGAAAAGAAACCTGGGGTTGTTCTTATTTTCTTCAATTAGTGATGAGTAGAAAGATGTCCTAGCTTTACGGAGGGCTTTTTTATAGAGCAACAGACTCTTTTTCCAGGCTAAGTGAAGATCTTCTAAATTAGTGAGACGCCATTTCCTCTCCAACTTACGGGTTATCTGCTTTAAGCTACGAGTTTGTGAGTTATACCACGGAGTCAGGCACTTCTGATTTAAAGCTCTCTTTTTTAGAGGAGCTACAGCATCCAAAGTTGTCTTCAATGAGGATGTAAAACTATTGACGAGATACTCTATCTCACTTACAGAGTTTAGGTAGCTACTCTGCACTGTGTTGGTATATGGCATTAGAGAACATAAAGAAGGAATCATATCCTTAAACCTAGTTACAGCGCTTTCTGAAAGACTTCTAGTGTAATGAAACTTATTCCCCACTGCTGGGTAGTCCATCAGAGTAAATGTAAATGTTATTAAGAAATGATCAGACAGAAGGGAGTTTTCAGGGAATACTGTTAAGTCTTCTATTTCCATACCATAAGTCAGAACAAGATCTAAGATATGATTAAAGTGGTGGGTGGACTCATTTACTTTTTGAGCAAAGCCAATAGAGTCTAATAATAGATTAAATGCAGTGTTGAGGCTGTCATTCTCAGCATCTGTGTGGATGTTAAAATCGCCCACTATAATTATCTTATCTGAGCTAAGCACTAAGTCAGACAAAAGGTCTGAAAATTCACAGAGAAACTCACAGTAACGACCAGGTGGACGATAGATAATAACAAATAAAACTGGTTTTTGGGACTTCCAATTTGGATGGACAAGACTAAGAGTCAAGCTTTCAAATGAATTAAAGCTCTGTCTGGGTTTTTGATTAATTAATAAGCTGGAATGGAAGATTGCTGCTAATCCTCCGCCCCGGCCCGTGCTACGAGCATTCTGACAGTTAGTGTGACTCGGGGGTGTTGACTCATTTAAACTAACATATTCATCCTGCTGTAACCAGGTTTCTGTTAGGCAGAATAAATCAATATGTTGATCAATTATTATATCATTTACCAACAGGGACTTAGAAGAGAGAGACCTAATGTTTAATAGACCACATTTAACTGTTTTAGTCTGTGGTGCCGTTGAAGGTGCTATATTATTTTTTCTTTTTGAATTTTTATGCTTAAATAGATTTTTGCTGGTTATTGGTAGTCTGGGAGCAGGCACCGTCTCTACGGGGATGGGGTAATGAGGGGATGGCAGGGGGAGAGAAGCTGCAGAGAGGTGTGTAAGACTACAACTCTGCTTCCTGGTCCCAACCCTGGATAGTCACGGTTTGGAGGATTTAAGAAAATTGGCCAGATTTCTAGAAATGAGAGCTGCTCCATCCAAAGTGGGACGGATGCCGTCTCTCCTAACAAGACCAGGTTCTCCCCAGAAGCTTTGTCAATTATCTATGAAGCCCACCTAATTTTTTGGACACCACTCAGACAGACAGCAATTCAAGGAGAACATGCGGCTAAACATGTCACTCCCGGTCTGATTGGGGAGGGGCCCAGAGAAAACTACAGAGTCCGACATTGTTTTTGCAAAGTTACACACCGATTTAATGTTAATTTTAGTGACCTCCGATTGGTGTAACCGGGTGTCATTACTGCCGACGTGAATTACAATCTTACCAAATTTACGCTTAGCCTTAGCCAGCAGTTTCAAATTTCCTTCAATGTCGCCTGCTCTGGCCCCCGGAAGACAATTGACTATGGTTGCTGGTGTCGCTAACTTCACATTTCGCAAAACAGAGTCGCCAATAACCAGAGTTGATCCTCGGCGGGTGTGTCGTCGAGTGGGGAAAAACGGTTAGAGATGTGAACGGGTTGGCGGTGTACACGGGGCTTCTGTTTAGGGCTACGCTTCCTCCTCACAGTCACCCAGTCAGCCTGCTTTCCCGGCTGCTCGGGATCTGCCAGGGGGTAACTAACGGCGGCTAAGCTACCTTGGTCCGCACCGACTACAGGGGCCTGGCTAGCTGTAGAATTTTCCACGGTGCGGAGCCGAGTCTCCAATTCGCCCAGCCTGGCCTCCAAAGCTACGAATAAGCTACACTTATTACAAGTACCGTTACTGCTAAAGGAGGCCGAGGAATAACTAAACATTTCACACCCAGAGCAGAAAAGTGCGGGAGAGACAGCCGCCATGCTAAATCGGCTAAGAGCTAGTAGCTACGCTAAGCTAGCGGATTCCTAAAAACACGCAAAGTGAATAATGTGTAAATAATTTAGAGGTGATTCAGCAGAAGGAGTGCTTTAGTTAAGGCACGTAAAGATTACACTGGGAAACAAATCGTAATCTAGATAACTAGATCAATCTAACTGCGCAGATTAAACAGCTAACAGATACAGAAAAACACCGCTGTGCTCCGGAACAGGAAGTGATACAATACCGCAGTGAGAGCCAACCACCAGTAGAGGCAAGCAAGGAGTAAAAAAAACAGGAAGTAAAATTTTAAAACCAATGAAAGGTGTGTAGAAAATGCTGCCCAGAAGAGTGTTCCGGCTACCGGTGGTGTGAAGAAGCCTCACCGTTACAGGTGCGGCACCGTGGTACTGAGAGAGATCCGCTGCTATCAGAAATCCACCGAGCTACTGATCCGCAAGTTGCCGACCAGGTCAGCCTCGCTGGCCTCCTGCAGAGCATCACAGCGGAGCTCTGAAAGCGGAGGTCGGTCTTGAAGTCCTGAGTAATTTCTCACACCAGGCGCTGGAAGGGCAGCTTGCGGCTTTGGATTTGGATTTACGGGCGGTCTGCTTGGTTCTGGCCATATTAAAGCTTCCTTCAGATCTGCTGAGCCAGGTCTCTGTGTCACCTAGAAAGCTCGTAACACTCCACTGCTTGATGCACATTAACTGCTGGTAGCCCGTAAAATGAGCAACCTACCTCATTTTTATCACCTCTGTTTGAACAACCGACGACAGCACAAAAGTTGACTTTTGTTGAAGCTTCTGCAATTGTTCGCCAAATGTATGTAGCATATCACAGCGGCCACCACGTCGTAATCCAGAATGGCTGCGGGGCACAAAATCATGTGACCGATACGTCACATGAAAACCCTCTACAGCAGCACACAGGCTAAGAAGCACACAGAGTATCAAAAGTGAAAGTAAAAAACAATTTGCAAATATAAATACTGCTCACTACTGGTTTACTGGCTACTACTGTTCCTCTCCTTCCCGTCCTCTATCTTCCTGTTACTCCTCCTCCCCCTGAGTGAGGAGCTGTACAGTCAGATTGAGGGACAAAGGAGTTTTTCAGTCTGTTGGTCCTGCACTTGGGCAGGAGCAGTCTGTGGCTGAAGAGGCTCCTCTGGTTGCTGATGACAGTGTGCAGAGGGTGAATGACATCGTCCATATATGTTACCGTATGAGACTATAAAACACTGATTAAAACCTGATTAGTTCAACACAAACAGACCTTAAATCAATTACATTCACTCAAATAATTCAAAGATCAACAACCACTTAAATAAAGTACACACACTTTTATTTGATTAGCATTGAATAACCTTGGTTATGATGGTTTCAATTCAATTTCAATTTATTTAGGTTATATAGCATCAAATCACATCAAACCTGCCTCAAGGTGCTTCACACAAGTAAGATCTAACCTTACCAACCTAGAGCAAGCACAGAGGTGACAATGGTAAGGAAAAACTCCCTCTGAAGCAGTGACCTAAAGTGACGACTAGATGTTTTTGGTACTTGGTCTCTTTCAAAGAGACCTAGGTACTGCAGGGATGACTTTCTGTCAGTCGATTGTTACTTTGGGTGTGATCCAGCACACAGGTGCCTCTGTATAAAGGACCACAGCAACTGGAAAAGACCAAGGAGATGGTGCCAAACCTGACCTGATTTATCTGAATCAACTTAATTGGTTTGAGGTATTCAGTTTCCTCAAAGTGTTTGTGTTGGACTAAACCAGTTTTGCAGGTCAGCTTGCCCCATCATAACATGTATTTATATATATTTTGTGCACATTTCTTTGGTATGCATACATTCTTTTTTTATATGGTATAAGAGGAGGGTATTTGTAAGCTTCGCTTCTGCCTACTCCCTTTCGGCCACATGGGTACACTGTTAAGATGTTCTTTTTATGAGTTTTTGTTATTGTTCATCTGTGTGCAGAATAAATCAAATTCATCCATTCATTCATTCATTCATTCATTCATATCTGTTATAAGGATTGCAAAGATTGTAAAACTGACTCCCCTTCGGTTTTACACAATGTTCTGGCCATGAAATGTTAAATCTTAATTCAGTTTTAATTGAGCAGCACAGTCTTGTTTGAGGGTGGGCATTAAAGGGATAAAATATGTCATTTCTCTACTTCCAGGGAAAAACACAACATTTTCTTTGAGTTTTTGGGCAAATTACACGCAAATAAAGTGAAAATGCAAAGGAAAAAGTGACAATGCAGTGGGAAAGTGGACCTGTGTTGCGGTTTGTTTATGACCCAGAGCTCAAACATGTCGAGGCAGTTTTGCAGGCGAGAGAACGGAGCTACTCTGGTTAGCTGTGTAGGCTAACACTTACTGACACGACGTCTCCCACTCGCTTAGTCTTCCCTTCTCCACCGATTAAAAAAAAGAGCTTTCGTGACTGCTTCGCTGATTGCAGCCGAAAACAAAACAGTAGCTACGCCATTTTTCCATGTGAAGTTATGCTGTGTATATATTGTACAACGGCAGCGGCAGCCCCCATAAGTGGTCAAATCCCGCAATATCACGCAGGGTTTAAGCGAGACTACGGTGTCCTATTGTTGTTCCCTTGCTAATTTTTACCATCTGGCTTCTTAATCTTTTCAGAAAAATTGAGCAGAACTTGACAATGCTTACTTTTTTGTAGCTTGTACAAGTAAAACCCATACATTAAGGATTATAAAATTTGATAGGAACTCTAAAAAGACTAAAGTCAATATTCAAGTTACACCACCTACACTGAAAAAAGAACGTTTGAACCACCTTAAAAAAGTGTTACAATTTGTAAAAAACCCCTGAATGAATTAAGTTGTTTGAACGTAAGTTTGTAAGTTAGAGTTGATTTAACTTTCAAACTTAAGTTCAAACAACTTAATTCATTCAGGTTTTTTACAAATTGTAACACTTTTTTAAGTTGATTCAAACATGCTCTTTTTCAGTGTAATAGTAATACTAATACAACACTTAACTGGCATTAAAATCATTGAAATTTGAAAATCTTAGCAGACCCTAGGTCATAATTATGGAGTTTGGTGGGCATATTGACACTGTAATCACGAACTGTAATGGTGATTTACTCCAAGAAGGAGAGAGGTAGGAACAGATTCAAGGTGATTTTCTGAAACCTCAGACGATTCTCTTTCACAATGAGTGTCAAACTTTGAACTATCTTGCTTTTTTCAGAAGAAAAAATACATTGAAAATGTGTCAATTTCACAAAAATTTAGTAAATTTGATTTCTTTATTGTTTAACTATGTAATTATGTCAGAAAGGGGGTCATGGCCCTTGCCAGGGCCCAAATGTAAATAATTGCAGAACATGTGCATAAAATGAGACACAGGTACATGTACCACTTCTAATAGTCTATGAAAGCCACCGACTGGTGTTATTAATAAGAAATACTAATCTCACCTACTACAGACAGCCTTATCAATTTAAACCAATTGTTTCAATGCCTATTTGTGCTCTTGCGTTTCCTATAAAAGGTGGACTGAGTGGGTTTCAACACAAGCATTAAATTAAAAACCTGCTGCTCCTCTGATCTGCCATGAAGAACACCCACATGTGCCCCAAATTACGAGTATGTGCAGCTGCAAAACTATTGGGTGCAAGACCAGAAATGGATTTGCACCTGTTCTTTTATTCCATGTGCACTAAAATCCAATGTAGGTCAACATATGACAAATAATGTTTTTATAAGAGCTGAAGCACAGATGGGGGGATTCTTAGAGGGTTAGTTTACCTCGCGGCCTCGATGGCTCCTCAGTGGTTTCCCCTCCTTGTTTGAGAAAATCTGCAAGGTCGTTAAAAATGATGTAAAAGTCAAAAGCAAAAACGATGGTCGCAATGAAGCCAAATATCTGCAAAGAGAAAGAGCTTGAATCATAAATCTGAAAAGCTGCAGATAAAACCTGAGAACCCGCTATGCTGATGCCAGCAGGTTCTAAAAGTCGAGTTTACCCCAGCAGCTTTGGAGGATCCATCCAAATATTTGGACACTGCAATTATGGAGATGATAAAAAAGATGATGGAGGCACTCACACATCTGAGGAAATCCTGAATGGGTTTGCAGAAAAAAAAATCTCTTAGAACATTTTCCCCAATACAACAGGTTTTATTTCAGTCTGATGTAACTTTTTTGAACTCTTGCTCTCACCATAAGAGGCCAGTGGAAGCTTTTGAACCTCTCGTTGAATTTGGTGGAGTACGCGAACAACAGGAACAAAGCTGCCAGCAGCTCTAGCAACGGCGCTGTCACAAAGGCTGCTGCTGTGGACGCGGCGAAACACACAAACGATATGAAGGAAAGAGCCTGAAAGCAAGTGATTAAAGAAAACACACAAACACAATATGAGTTGTTTTTTTTTTATTCAACCAACAGAGGAAATACAGAAGTTTACAGCTTTTGATCATGAGTGCCTACTCCATGTGCTTATGTACTTATGACATTTTATTTTACGTCAGTTGAATCCAAACCAAAGACAGTATATATACACTGGACAAACCCTCTGTGATGTCACCCTTAGGTTTTCTGAAGAGCAGTTTTGCAGCTCAAATAAGGCAGCTCCAAATGCAGTCTTCAATGCAGTGACTGACTCTGCCCAACTCCCAGCCAACCCATAAATTGGTAAAGAGATGATGTGTGAGCAAGACCAATGTGATCTGAGCAGGACAAATGAAGCCTGAACATGCCCACCATCTCACAATTTCCAAAGAATGTAAGGCTAACAGGCTAACTTTGGTTTGAATGTTTCATTAATTCAATTACACGCTACGTAAATAAATTGAATTGATGCATATTTTTGTGGACTGGGCGGTGGTTTTCCTAACAGGTAGCTTGGGGTGGACAACTAAGCATGACCAGTGTAGCAGACCGAACGGTCCTCCTAAAATTCGGTCCCCCCTGATGACGCGGTTCACGGATTAACACCTCGTTTTTGCTTGCACACCAGTCATCATCTACAGTATCTCAGTGACAGATATCTGAAGCTTTAGTACAACAGGCATTTCCACATAAATTCAGCATTATTTCATCATAAAAGGTGGCGGAAGTGATCAGAGCGCCGCGGCTAAACAAGCTGCTAGCTGATGCGTTCACTGTGCATCAGACATTTCAAAGTGTCATGGAATTTTGCCTTGTTTCTGCTTAAAATGGCCTCGTTTCTACTTAAAACTGACTTTAGAATGATTTAAAAGGTTTTACTTTTATCATCTGATGGTTAATAATCCCATAAATCCATTTGATTGCTTTGGGTGAAGAGACTCCGTCTCAGATGAGCGGCTGTGGTCCGAAATGATGCATGTGCAGATGCAAAAGGTGGACTGATTTTTAGGGGCAGACCATTCGGTCTGCAACACTGGCATATTACCTCAATAACAGATTCACACGGATATCACTCAAAGCAACCATGTCCCTAATTATTACTAACTTCCTGCCTTAAAAAACTTGAAACTGATGAGTTATATAAAATATAAAATGAAATATAGAAAAATGACACCCCCCCCCAACCATACAGTTGTGATGAATGGAGAAACTATCCATAGAGATCAAAACTGTTTTTTTGTTTTTTTTTTGTAACATGTTGCAAATATGTTTATTTCTCCTGTAAAGTTGTGGATTTTAACATGGGGCTCTGTGGGGAATGACTCACTTCTGGAGTCAGTCTTGAGTGGCCATTCAAGTTTTGGCACTCCCACGTTAGCCTGATTTTCTAACACGGGAGGATGTGGCTTGATCCAAACACACATTTCAGTGTAAATGGAATTCTCCCTTTAAGAAAAAGATACTCCTCCCTGACAGCTTCGGGTCTGTTTCCTGTAAGGAGATACTGCTGTGACAGGGGGGTTATGAGCCAAATGTATGCCAGCTGCCTCATACACAAATCCAGGAGGCTCAAACCTGCTGCACGTGTGCAACAAAAACCTAAGTATTGCTGGTTGTAAGACTTGTAAAATGAGTGCCTAACTTTTACGCTCTTCTTTTATGGAGTTGCTGGACATACAACATCAGACTCTGTAATCACAGACACCGCCATGTCGTCTTTGTTTCAATCCCGGCCCACGCTGGACTGAGGATCATCTCCCCTCGGCTGATGTAAAGTGCAGCAGCAGCTGCTCTTTACAGCTTTTCTCAATATTTTTTGAATTTTTGTGTTTGAAATATTTTCGGTAATGTGTAGTTTAATTGAAAATTATATAATTGGAAACAAAATATTAATAGAATAGCAATGAGTTTCTGTTCATCTCCTTGACCGTAAACGCTTGATATTTCTGTTCTGAATAGAGTATGTTTCAGCCAAATACAAACCCTGCAGCATGCATTCAGCAAATCAATGTCGTTAACTCTGAGAGAACAGGGGCGCTGGCATTGTTGCACGAGACAGAAACTTGGCAATTAACAAGAACTGATGATGCACTCAAGGGGCAACTGAAGTTACCTCACAGTATTACAAGTTTATAATGTGGACACTGAAGTCTGGTGCAAACCTCAAATAAACATACATAACTAGATTTTCATTTTTAAGATAAGATGTGAATTACTTGAAGATGTGCAGCAAAATTTTTCTAAGTACAACTGTAACTGTATGTTTTTTAAGCACATTATAAATCCTGTTGCTCAAAATGGCGGCACTGAGCTCATGCTATCATTAGCCTGTTAGCATCTCACCATTTAGTTTTCAACAAATAAGTTGCTGTTTTTTACAACCCAAACCCAACACCTTGTCCATAGCCTACCAAAGCTTAGCGTGCATACATACAACACAAAAACTTCATTTTCAGCTGTGAGTATTTTTTAATTCCCACTTCATAAAAGTTAAAGGAAAACAGAAACCCATTTTGAGGAATTTGTTTGTGCATTCCTTGGTAAAAATTAAGTGTTATTCATACACTTGGAGAATGTTTGAGAGCAGTGTAGATAATATTATTTGAATCAAATTTGCAGCTAAACTGACATGTAAATGGCCATTGTCTGAAGTGGAGGGCACTTTTGGTTGACATCACTGGTTGGAGTCTCCGCTGCTGGGGACCAGTGCAGTTTACTGAACTCGCTGATCGAAGTTCTATTTGTCTCGTCAAGAAACAGGTGAAATATGCCAGAAAGCTGCACATGTTGGCAAAACCACAAATGGAGGAATAAGGGAGACAATATTTCCTTCCATAAGTAAGTGGTTTTGGTTATTCTTGTCACTTTCTCCATGACATTTCAGATGATAAACAGGTGTATGTTTCCTGCCCGTGCCTGTGTCGTCCAAGGACATGGATGACACTTACACACGCCACTCACAAAGAGCTGTGCACACACACCACTGACTTCATGAATGAAACTCTGTCAAAAAAGGATAATATATATATATATAGTGGTCCACCCCCCTCGTCGGATTTTTATTGCGAATAGATGTCTGAGCAATTTGGAGCTTTGCTGCATCAAATTTTTCCAGAAACTGTGAGAGAGCTCCAGCTGGACACCATTCGGAAAATTTAGATGGCTTTCAGCGACGATTTTATGGGGATTACACATTTTAAGGAGTGCTCCAGCCAGTTTAAAGACCGCCCACAGCGTCTGAGAGCGCGGCACGCTCCGAGCGCCGATCGACAAGCTCAAACCCCACTCAAACAACCAGATCATTTCCAACATGAAGGCTTTGTTGATCCAGGACGTCGTCTAACTTTCACAAAAATGGCAGAAAAGTGCTGATGTCCACGTCTTCCACAATTCCTGTGCTAGTCAGACGACATACCGGATCAAGACAGTGTCCAGTTTAGAAATTAATGGCACATTCCACTGTTACAGGAGTTTTTGTCATGGAAAGAGGAGCGGAGGAACTCCGCGCATCGCGGCGGAGCCACATGGCGCAAAGCAACGCCGTGATGAAGCCTCACAGGACATGTTGGGGCATGTCCAGCTCATGCACAATTTCTCGGATACTCACACGACTGAAAAGCAACCGGAAGCCGTCTGAGCCACCTGAAAGCCGTCCTGTGAGACCAACACGGAGGTGGTTTTGTCCCGCACCATGAGCGGCATGGTGGCGCAATCCTCCGCTTCTTTCCATGAAAAAAAAACAAAAAACTCCTGTAACAGTAGAATGTGTCGAAAAAGTGCTGATGTCCACGCCTTCTGCCATTTTTGTGAAAGTTAGATGACGTCCCAGATCAACAAAGCCTTCATGTTGGAAATGATCTGGTTGTTTGAGTGGGGTTTGAGCTTGTCGATCGGCGCTCGGAGCGCGCCGCGCTCTCAGATGCTGTGGGCGGTCTTTAAACCGGCTGGAGCACTCCTTAATCTGTGTAATCCCCATAAATTTGTTGCTGAAAGCCATCTAAATTTTCCAAATGGTGTCCACCTGGAGGTCTCTCACAGTTTCTGAAAAAAATTTCATGGAGCAAAGCGGCAGTCTCTCAGCAAGTTCTCAGACAAAAGAAATCTGACGGGAGGGGTGGACCAGTACTCACTCAAAGCCTGCCCACAGGCGAATGGCGCAACTGACAGGCGTGGAAAAACTCACGCATGCGCACGAAGGTTCAAGCTTGGCTGATGTAATCACACGTGATTCAAATCCATATAGTTTTTGAAAAAAATAAAAAGGTACAATACGTTTTGGACAGACCTCGTATATGTATATATGTATACATATATATATATATACACACAGTGAGGAAAATAAGTATTTGAACACCCTGCGGTTTTGCAAGTTCTTCCACTTAGAAATCATGGAGGGGTCTGAAATTTTCATCTTAGGTGCATGTCCACTGTGAGAGACATAATCTAAAAAAAATAATAATAAAAAATCTGGAAATCACAATGTATGATTTTTTTAATAATTTATTTGTATGTTACTGCTGCAAATAAGTATTTGAACACTGACCAACCAGCAAGAATTCTGGCTCTCACAGACCTGTTAATTTGTCTTTAAGAAGCCCTCTTATTCTTCACTCTTTACCTGTATTAACTGCACCTGTTTGAACTTGTTACCTGTATAAAAGACACCTGTTCACACACTCAATCACACTCCAACCTGTCCACCATAGCCAAGACCAAAGAGCTGTCTAAGGACACCAGGGACAAAACTGTAGACCTGCACAAGGCTGGGATGGACTACAGGACAACAGGCAAGCAACTTGGTAGAAGACAACAACTGTTATGATTATTTATTAGAAAGTGGAAGAAACACAAGATGACTGTCAATCTCCCTCGGTCTGGGATTCCATGCAAGATCTCACGTTGTGGGGTAAGGATGATTCTGAGAAAGCTCAGAACTACACAGGAGGACCTGGTCAATGACCTGAAGAGAGCTGGGACCACAGTCAGAAAGATTACATTAGTAACACATGATGCTGTCATGGTTTAAAATCCTGCAGGGCAGCAAGGTCCCCCTGCTCAAGCCAGCACATGTCCAGGCCCGTTTGAAGTTCACCAGTGACCATCTGGATGATCCAGAGGAGGCATGGGAGAAGGTCATGTGGTCAGATGAGACCAGAATAGAGCTTTTTGGAATCAACTCCACTTACCATGTTTAGAGGATGAGAACAACCCCAAGAAAACCATCCCAACTGTGAAGCATGGGGGTAGAAACATCATACTCTGGGGGTGTTCTTCTGCAAAGGGGACAGGACAACTGTACCGTATTGAAGGAAGGATGGATGGGGTCATGTATTGCGAGATTTTGGCAAACAACCTCCTTCCCTCAGTAAGAGCATTGAAGATGGGTCATGGCTGGGTCTTCCAGCATGACAATGACCCCAAACACACAGCCAGGGCAACTAAGGAGGGTTCCGTAAAAAGCATTTCAAGGTCCTGGAGTGGCCTGGTCAGTCTCCAGATCTGAACTCAATAGAAAATCTTTGGAAGGAGCTGAAACTTGAAACCTGAAAGATTTGGAGAAGATCTGTATGGAGGAGTGGACCAAAATCCCTGCTGCAGTGTGTGCAAACCTGGTGAAAAACTACAGGAAACGTTTGACCTCTGTAATTGCAAACAAAGGCTACTGTACCAAATATTAACATTGATTTTCACAGGTGTTCAAATACTTATTTGCAGCAGTAACATACAAATAAATTATTTAAAAAATCATACATTGTGATTTCCAGATTTTTTATTATTTTTTTTAGATTATGTCTCTCACAGTGGACATGCACCTAAGATGAAAATTTCAGACCCCTTCATGATTTTATATATATATATATATATACACTCAACAAAAATATAAACGCAACACTTTTGGTTTTGCTCCCATTTTGTATGAGATGTTGCTCGTGTATTGAATGTTCATTTCTCTACCATAAGCCATCTCCAAAGGCGTTTCAGAGAATTTGGCAGTACATCCAACCAGCCTCACAACCACAGACCACGTGTAACCACACCAGCCCAGGACCTCCACATCCAGCATGTTCACCTCCAAGATCATCTGAGACCAGCCACTCGGACAGCTGCTGAAACAATCGGTTTGCATAACCAAAGCATTTCTGCACAAACTGTCAGAAACCGTCTCAGGGAAGCTCATCTGCATGCTCGTCGTCCTCATCGGGGTCTCGACCTGACTCCAGTTCGTCGTCGTAACCAACTTGAGTGGGCAAATGCTCACATTCGCTGGCATTTGGCACGTTGGAGAGGTGTTCTCTTCACGGATGAATCCCGGTTCACACTGTCCAGGACAGATGGCAGACAGCGTGTGTGGCGTCGTGTGGGTGAGCGGTTTTCTGATGTCAATGTTGTGGATCGAGTGGCGCATGGTGGCGGTGGGGTTATGGTATGGGCAGGCGTCTGTTATGGATGACGAACACAGGTGCATTTTATTGATGGCATTTTGAATGCACAGAGATACCGTGACGAGATCCTGAGGCCCACTGTTGTGCCATACATCCAAGAACATCACCTCATGTTGCAGCAGGATAATGCACGGCCTCATGTTGCAAGGATCTGTACACAATTCTTGGAAGCTGAAAATGTCCCAGTTCTTGCATGGCCGGCATACTCACCGGACATGTCACCCATTGAGCATGTTTTGGATGCTCTGGACCGGTGTATACGACAGCGTGTACCAGTTCCTGCCAATATCCAGCAACTTCACACAGCCATTGAAGAGGAGTGGACCAACATTCCACAGGCCACAATTGACAACCTGATCAACTCAATGCGAAGGAGATGTGATGTGTTGCACTGCATGAGGCAAATGGTGGTCACACCAGATACTGACTGGTATCCCCCCCAATAAAACAAAACTGCACCTTTCAGAGTGGCCTTTTATTGTGGACAGTCTAAGGCACACCTGTGCACTAATCATGGTGTCTAATCAGCATCTAGATATGGCACACCTGTGAGGTGGGATGGATTATCTCAGCAAAGGAGAAGTGCTCACTATCACAGATTTAGACTGGTTTGTGAACAATATTTGAGGGAAATAGTGATATTGTGTATGTGGAAAAAGTTTTAGATCTTTGAGTTCATCTCATACAAAATGGGAGCAAAACCAGAAGTGTTGCGTTTATATTTTTGTTGAGTATATATATATATATATATATATATATAAATGTTTCGTAATGTTTTAAGAGCCGCTTTATGCTGAAAACAGCAGCAGCAGCTCGCTTCAGCTCAACAGAGCAGATCCGTGTAACTTTCAACACTAACATTTCAAAATGTGTGAGTGTTGTGTTATCCGCCCTTTTCAGGTTTCAAATCCCGCAAAACCTCAGAGAGGTCGCTGCGCTGCGAGATCTCAGTAACATTGAGAACTGCATTGAGATGCTCTGATCTGGCTCCACTTTAACCGCTGCACACGGACAACACCATTAATATCGCAACATAAAACTATTTTTATATTGTGCCTAAAACTCTCGTGAATATATTCTCTGGGTTTTTAGATGTTGTTACTGCATTTGCTTTATGTAAACATGCGAGAATCATAGGCTGTCTCTCCGTTATTTTCAGTGGGAGCTGCTGTGAGCGACGGTCGCTTCCTGATTATGTCGTTCTAGGGGAAAGTGAAGTTTGCTTTATTATTGTTCTTTACAACACTGTTTGTCCTCTTTGTTCCAGACTAATATATATATAATATGTCTGAAATTCAGTTTCCGTTTATTAAATTCCACGCAGATTAAACGTAACACACACGGATTATTCGTTATAATTGTTTTAGCAAGTTTTCAGGGTATCATGCAGCAGTCTCTTATTAATGTGATGAAAAGCATTAAAAAAATACATTTTTGTAGTATAATATTAATTTACAATTGTCATCATGTGGATTCGCTATGTTGTTTTGACTGCAGCAACTCTCTGGCGCGCAAGGGATTATGGGATACATGAAAACCCTGGATAATAAGTTTAATACTTTCCTGACATGATTTAATGTTCATTAATTTTACTGGCTCTATATCCAGGTCAGAATGGCATTTTAACACGTATTTTGTGAGTATTTTTCTGAGTGTGTTCAGTCCCGAATCCCCTTTGAAAATGCATTAACATCCGGGAACTTCGTCAATATTTTGCCCGGTTAGGAGGTGTCATGTCGTTGTCCGTGAAGGGACATTCACGTTTAGTGGGCAGCATTGGGAGTGTGGACTCTTGTAGTCATATATAAACTCTTTGTTGGTGCCTCTGGCAGGGAATCTCAGAACGAGGCTCATCTTCTCAAAACCAGTGATGTTACCCGCCTGACCTGCTTAAATGGAGGTAGCTGGTCGATGTCAAAGCCTCTCAGACCACGACTAAAACAAGGTTTTCTGTAGATGTTTTATGGTCTTTAGTGTTTCTTGAACTATCGAAAGAACGCATTTTGTGTTTATTCATGTTATAAATAATCCGTGGGCATTTCTGTTCTGCTTTAATACTTGATTTTGAGTCACTGAATTGACATTCTCTATATTAGCATACTTGCGTATGCATGGTGTTAGCTTTGTGGACCTTGTGCGTTTGGTGTTGCCAATAAAGTTCTGTTTAGATTAATCCTACATTGCAGTTTTGATGGTTTTACAATGCATCCAGAAAGTATTCACAGTAATTCACTTTTTCACATTTTATGTTACAGCCTTATTTCAAAATGGATTTTTTCCTGCAAAATTCTACTCACAACACCCAAAATGATAACATGAAAAAGGTTTTTTTTTTAATTTTTGCAAATTTGTTAAAAAAAAAAACCTTTTTCACACTGTCATTATGGGGTATTGTGTGTAGAATTTTAAGGAAAAAAAAAAAGCATTTCATCCATTTTGGAATAAGGCTGCCGCTTACCAAAATGGAAAAATGTGTGAAGTGCTGTGAATACTTTCCGGATCCACTGTACATCGTTCAAAATAGCAGATACTGGATAAATGACTGAATTTATAATTACTGTAAGCCAGTCAA
Source organism: Thalassophryne amazonica (assembly GCF_902500255.1). Classification (NCBI taxonomy): domain Eukaryota; kingdom Metazoa; phylum Chordata; class Actinopteri; order Batrachoidiformes; family Batrachoididae; genus Thalassophryne; species Thalassophryne amazonica. The sequence continues at coordinate 30,989 of NW_022986390.1, read as the reverse complement.
CAAATGTACATATACATTCAACCTATAGTAGAATGTTCTGACAAAGTAGGACGATTCACCTGAAGGCCAGAACACATCCCTGATGAACATCACTTTTCTCTGGAGAAACACTCACAGCCCTCACAGTATCTGTGTACAGGATGGCTATATTGTCCAGCAACTTGATTATGGGGTCATGTTATATTTGAATGGTAGACTTTTAAATATCATACATCTGCAAAAATAACTGTGCCAAACAACTGTGAAAGGCATGCGCCTCTCTCAATAAAAGAGCAATGTCATGGTCTTAAGTACAGTTTGCATTTATGGTGCTTAAATGCACTTGTCTGCTTTTTAAGACAATTATTTATCAACATATATTTGGTAAGATCACCACAAGAACTAGCACGAAACATTCAAAAATAACTCAAGAAATCACAATGATTTACAGTTCTCCCAGAAGTCCTTGCAATCCTTTTTCTACATCAGATTTACATCTATTCCTGACTGTCTATTCTGTTGTGAAAAAAGAGAACAGCAGAATCACACCACGCTGTGCCCTGTTCTACTTTCACTTTCCTTACCTGTTACACCAGGAAAAAGCGGAGCAGCACTTTTTTTGTGTTCTGCATCCAGTTTTTCACTAGACTATGTTAACAGGGACTGTTGTTTCTATTTGTTTCTGACCATCAAAACAGTTAAAAGATTTTTTTTTTTTTTTTAAGATTTTAAAATTTCCATAGTGGCTTTCATCATTCTTTCACAGGAATCTCCGGTGATGCTTTGGGCACTTATCCGTCAGAAAGGTCCTCAAACTATGTCACTGATCTTATGTCATGACGCCTGATTGATGACATGAGGACTAAAATAATCCCGATTGTACTGTTTATTGCACAACTGCTTGATGCAATCATGCTTACAACGCCCCCCCATTATTTTCAAATAAATGTATTTTCGTTTTTAAATAGAAATACTTTCTTAATCCCAACTGGAAATTACTTAAAAACAAGACTTGTTCTTCATTAAGTATTTTTTTTTTATTTTCCCCCCAAAACAGCTCATCTTACAGTATATTTGGGCCAATATTTGTTGTGTGTTGTGTGCCATTAACATGTGAAAGTATTTTGTGCACTTCAAAAATGTAATTTTATCAGACCACAGCTGTGATCTCACATTCTCAACCTGCCTGGTCGTGGCTGAGGCCGAGAATCCTCATGAGACAAGCACAGGGTGGTCTGACGCACGATGCATATATAATACACACACAGTGACATGCACACACACTCTCCAGGAGGCCTTGTGTCTAAAGGGTTCGTTCACAGGCCGGGTGCTGTGCTGATAAAACAGCCCGTAAGGTTTTGAAGCGTGTCAAAATGACAACTCCACCGTGGCTGGATTCCACATTCTACACACACACACACACACACACACACACACACACACACACACACACACACACACACACACACACACACACACACACACTGGTCTTACTCTAATTTTGTAGTATCATAAAGCATTCTAACTCAACTACAAAGCTGTTGTATGCACAAACTCTTGCATGCAGCAGCACTCACACTGTGATGCTTTGCAGGCTTTTCCTGTTGTCAGCGGAGCTGCTCTGAGAGATTTAATGATCACAGTCACATGCGGAGCAGCAGCAGAGGAGCTGCTTTGTGTCAGAGTGCAGGCGGCTGCACAGACCAAAGGCCGAGCTTCAGGGTGCACGTTATGGCAACAGTGTGAAGGAAGCAGCAGCGACCAGGGTCGGACTGGGAACAAATTTCGGCCCTGGAATTTTTCCTCTGGACCAGCCCACTACTGGCCCGACGAATCCACCCCAAACACGCACACCCACCCGTCCATACCGAACCCCCAATGAACAAATACTATACACCTAAACACCATGAACACACACCTAAATACACACTTTCACTGTCATTTCACCTTGATCATAGTACAAAATGTGGACCCGGCGCCACGAGGGGGCGTCCTGATAACATTAAAGGCAATTACATATTTTGATGAAATTACAAGTTTAAATGACTATATATATATATATATATATATATATATATATATATATATATATATATATATATATAAAACATCATGAGGTTTATGTCACAGAAATCCTACTTTACAATCACACTGCAGTCATTGTTAAATTATTTCCTTTTGCATTTATAATAAACACTTGTATTTATTTAGTGTTGTGTTTCTGGTTGAAATAAGATATAAATAATCTACCAGACTTCAAAAAAATATACAAGTTTCCATGTTATTTTATTTGTCTAAAAATAAATGACTGAGGTTCCTTATGTTAAACAAGAAATTATCTAATCTGAAATAACAGGTGGTTTTAATACAGATGAAAGGTTTCTAAAGAACCATTTATTGATTTATTTACCTATTTTAATTAAAAGTGTTCTAAACGTTTTTAACAGTAATCAGAAATTTTGAGGTAACAACAACAAAAAAACATTTCCAATGATTTTTCTTCAGAAAACTGCTCTATAAATGAGCAGTCCTGTCACACGTTAATGTTTTGTACAGATCAGTGGTTTCTGCACCAATCCGATTGGTCCAATCCATTTTGTAGAGATCAGTGGTTTCTGCCACGAGTCTTCCGTGTTTTGGCCTGACGTGTCGTTCCTATTGGACAATGCCAAGGTACATCACAGCTCAGAGTGTCAAAAGTTGGCGCACCTCATCTCGACAGAACACCGGCTCTGTGGTATGCAAGAGATCACTTGACCGAGGGTTTATACGTTCAAATAATAATTTAAAAAAATACTGTCATCACTCTTCACTCTTGGTCAGTCTCTTAGAACGGTGCAGCGTAAATACACGAGCTTTCCAGGAGCGCAGGTCTCCTCCGGTGCGCACTATTTTTTTGGGGGGGTGGGGGCGACCCCGCCCCCTGTGATAAACTCATCGCCCCCTTAATTTTTTTTTTTCTGGCGCCGGGTCTGACAAAATGGAAGCAAATGCACACAAGCGGAAAAAAGTTTTTGTGTCTCCAAAGTGTGTGTGTGTGTGTGTGTGAGTGAGTGAGAGGGGTAATGTGTAACCACGGCTAGGATTCACACAGCAGCAAATTAAGGAGCTGAAGTCCGTAGCTGTTGCATTTAAAGATTAACAAAAGTAAAGCACAGTTAATTAAGATAAAAGAAACGATTCCAACCTTCTATCAGTAGAAGAGCGGAGAGAGGTCCAGGCGCCGAGGAGTCAGTCCATTCACAGGGGCGGGAGCGGCCGCCTGCTCTTCCTGCAATCTGATTGGCCACCCTGTATGCTTCTCCATTGTCACTGGCTGTTGGTAATGTCAATCATTGTGCTTGATGTAAGTCTCCATTGTGTGATCAAACGGAAACAAAACTGAAACCTAGAATAAGACTGTGCCGTGTATGAAACACTACAGAACTTTTATTTTGACACAAATTCAGGAAGTGGCTCTGCAGCTGTGCCGATTAAATGCTGTAGCTTCACCGATCACGGACTTTCCTCGTGTTGACAGCAGCGCGCGGTTCGAGAACACTGTATATTTCCATAATCTCTATAAATATGGGAAGGCCGGCCCACGCAGGTCTAAATGTGCAGCGGCCCACCGGGCAAATGCCCAAAATCACAGATTATCAGTCCGAGCCTGGCAGCGACAGAAAGTCACATGACGCAATGAAGAGACTCCATAATACGTTTTTACTGCCCAGGCATCAGAACTTTTTATTTATTAAAGTTATTTATTACCATTTACTTTTTATGATGCTTCTATTAGTGGCTTAGTTTGTGATAGTACTACTACCAACAACAACAATAACAACAACAATAATAATCAGAGGTGGTTCTAGCTTGTATGGCAGCCTGGGTGAAAACCCCTTCATTAAGATCAAAGCCTGACCATACAACCAGGCTTGGGGAGTAACGGAATACATGTAACGGCGTTACACAATTAGGATACAAAAAAAAGGTAACTGTATTCCGCAACAGTTACAGAAAAAAAGATGTATTCAGATTACAGGTATATTTAGTAAAAATGGGGATTAGTTCGCAGGATTACAATTTTAATGCATTTTAGGATATTATCTGTATATAATTTTTTTTTTCTTTGAAACGAAAACGTCCCTTCATGGACAGCGACATGACGTCTCCTAACCGGGCAAAATATTGATGAAGTACCCGGATATTAATGCATTTTCAATGGAGATCTGCGAATGAACATACTCAGAAAAATGCTCGCAAAATACATGTTAAAAAATGCCATTTTGACCTGGATATCGAGCCAGTAAAATTTTATTACATTAAATTATGTCAGGAAAGTATTACACTTACTCTGACACACACACACACACACACATTCCCAAATATTAGTGTTGAAAGTTACACGGCTCTGCGCTGTTCAAGCTGCTGAGCTGAGGCGTCCTGCAGCAGCTGCTCTGTTCAACACAGCGCGGCTCCTAAAACCATTACAATACATTTATATATATATTTTTACACAATTATCCTTTTTTGACGGAGTTCCATTCATGAAGTCAGTGGCGTGGGTACACATCTCTATGTGTGGGTGTGACTGTGAGCGGCACAGCGCGGGTCATTATAATCTCATTATTTTAAGGTGCAAATTTAAAAAAAAAATCCCGTGTCTTGTTGAACAATTTTAATCACTAACGACAAGTATTTTAACTAGACATTGGTCTAGCAGTGGAAAATATCAACTAGACATAAGTGAAGAGTTAATGGTCCGTGTCATCGGGCAACACGGCAGGAGACACACAGCTGTTTATCATCCAAATATCACGGACAAAGTGACAAGAAAAACCAAACCACTTACTTATGGAAGGAAATATTGTCTCCCTTGTTCCTCCGTTTGTGGCTTTGCAACATGCGCAGCTTTCCGGCATATTCCACCTGTTTCTTGAACTTTATGCACGCAAATCACTAACTTGCCCGGAATTAAAATGGCGACCACACCTCCTTACTGACAGGATTTACTTAATGGTTTTCATTATGCTTTTGTTCTTATTTTGAAAGTTCAATAAGTGGACTGATATGTTAAACATGGTGCAATTGCTACATGAAAGACTAAAGTAAGATAATTTTACTGAACAAGTAGTAGACTTTTTTTTGTTTCGTATATTGTTCTGCCACTTTTAATTACAAATTCATCCGCTCACCGCCTGAGTTTTCATTATCCTTCATTTGTTTGGCATTTTTTGTTGAAAATTTAGCAGATGAACACTGGGTGTGTTTAAAACAATATTGTGGTGCTCTTAATTCATAATGTGAAGTAAAACAGAGCATGCCATGTAAAAGAAACACTTTTAGTTTTTGCTTAATAAACTGTACTATGTGGTCAAGACTATTTATATTTAGTTTCTTTTGTCTGTATTAGCATATTTGATATTGGAGTAATCCAGAAGTAACTGAAAGTAATCAAATGACATTACTTTAATATTATGGTACTTGGATTATGTTACTGATTACATTTTTCAACAGGTAACTAGTAACTGTATCGGAATACATTTTTAAAGTAACCCTCCCAACCCTGCATACAACCTTAAGATGTTGTCACACTGTGACGGATAGAGCACATGGATTAGCTACATATTTAAATATTTTGGCAGGCAGCAAAGTAGCATCTCCAGTGTATTTTGGGCTCTTACGGACAGATGACATCACTTTTCTACTTGCAATACAGAGAATGGCTTTCAGCAGAATGATTTTCCAGGTTTCAAAACATATATATGCGCTGGGAGTTGCTGGATTTGATGAGGTCTGATCACAAATGTGGAAAGAATCCGGCTTGCTCGGGGAACATGATGTCATACTTCCTTACTACGTTTGTGAGCTGACAGCTGTGCTGGCGTTCAGTGCAGCTGCAGCAGTGACGGACATCAAAGAACTTAACAACGCCTCTGCGCCAAGAGAATCCACCAAATGCACTCTGACATCCAGACAAGAAAAAAAAAAGCACACGGATCGGGAGGTCTGGGTGGCTTTGCTTGAGCTGCTGCCCCCGCGACTCGACTCCGGATAAAGCGGAAGAAAATGGATGGATGGACCTCGGCTAAATGAACAGCCGTGCTACATGCTGCTGCATTGGGAGAACTGTCCTCTCTCCGCTCGTATAGAATTCACACTCCGCACCGGAGCTCTGGCCAATCAGAAGCCCAGGCTGAATAATTGGACAGCCACAGGATATAAACGCATGAGTATCACAAAAGTAAATAACAAGTAGAGGACATAATGGTAAACAAACATGCAGGCAGTGGGAAAGCTCTTCGCCTAATGTCCACTCAAAGTTTTGAGCACACACAAAACTTTTTGACGGAGTTGGTGGACATCAGCTGACAAGGAACTCATATTGCGGATGGAAAAAGGACGTTTGTAGAACAAAAACGAACACAATCGTGAATATAAGATTTGTATCAGCTCCTCGTGCATTTCATTGATCCATGATGGTGTGACACGGGCTTTACCTGAACAAAATTACCAAAAAATGAAAAGATCAGCCCCCTATGCAGACTCTGCAGTGAATCTGATGAGATGATTGACCATATACTATCAGGCTGCCAAGTACTTGCTGCCACATATACTAAATATTACAAAAAAACACAACAACAGTTGTTCCTCGTGTGCAGTTGAGCGCCTTGCATGGCAGCACACTAACATCGGTATGTGAGTGCGTGTGTGTGTGTGTGTGTGTGAGAGAATGAATGGGTGAATGTGAGGCATCAATGTAAAGTGCTATACAAGGTGAGCACAAAAGCACTCCTTGATTTCGAGTAGCTATAATATCAAAACCTATTGGAATATGTCTATAAATATGGTGACTGCAGATACATTAACCCATAAACTTTATTTTCTCAAATGCAGAATTTCTGTGCAAATGCTGACACTATACATGCAGTGGAATCACACCTAACGAACAACTCAGATCTAAGACTACCTAAGAATTTCAACAACTTTTACACAGTCCCAAAATTATTATGTTTTCATGCATTTAAAGTTTCAGAAATACAGTCACCTTGGAATTCACTTTTATGATTACTTATTTCAGTCCCAACATGGATTCAGCCTCACAATTATGACCAGTGACCAGACTAAGTAACGGGCAGTCTCGCAGTTGCAAAGACTATTTGTAGATGCCAAGTTGCCTAGTGTTTGAAGTTTGTCTTTGTCTTAATGTGAATAAACACTGACTAAGGATATAAATGTATGAGCTTTTGGCTGCTGCATCCTTTACTGGTATACCCTGATATATCCATAACCCTTCCATGACCATTCCTAAGTCAGGCCAATTTGGAGGCAAAATAAAATAACTATAATACAATTGACAACTGACTGGGTGGCAATTATCCTAGCTGGTAACTGCCCTAAGTGGTATGTGTCCATGGGGGCAAATGACCTGATACCGATTACCGCATTGATGTTTGCTGACTAATGGGCAGGGTGCACATCAAGTGTCTGTGATACCAACTGATACCACATGAAACTTTATGAGATCATGCAACTGTAGCCACCAATGTGTAAGAATGTGCGCCTCGCCTGTTACTCAGCAAACATCAGTGCAATAACCTAATTCAGTCCAGGCTCTCTGCAGGATGTCCTGTGTAATCGAGGGGTGCACAGAAATACTGCGGGTGAAAAAAGAAAGTTTTTGAGTAAATGTATCTGAGGTCACCATATTTCTAAACATATTCCATTTGGTTTTGACATAATAGCTACTTGAAATCAAAGAAGAATTCAAAGGCCAAATTTGCAGAAAAACTGAGCAAATATGACATGTAAATCTAAGGCAGCTGAATAGGGTGCATGAAGCACAAAACACCACCAGTGGGAGCAGAAGCATTGTGACTAAACAAGAAAATGATGAGCACCCGCTTCAAGAGAATTCATGGAATGATCGACATGTTTGAGTTCCAGAAACCAGCCCAAATTCTCTGAAGGGTGTTCTCTATTAAACGACAGGGGCGTCTCATCCTGTAGAAACCACAGGGTCCTGAGCTGAGACCACCAAGGATTACAAAAGAGAACAAAAACAGAATATAATAATAAACACCCAATCAAAAGTGCTCACAGTGACACCATACGCCTGTTTTAAACTATCAGCCAAATGGAGAAAATGTCACATGCGCTGGTAAACAGCCGTCTTCACAAACAAAATACCTGAACTCATTGCCATAAAATGAGTTGTTTTCCTATATACTTCACTATATACTATCCTAAGTATGGGACTGAAAATTTTTGACCAATACCAGCAAAAAAATAAAAACAAAAATTTAATCACTTCTTCCCGTCCATAAGCTGACTTTACCTGCCAAGTTAGAGAAAACTCTGACTCTGCATTCTTAAAGAAGAACTCTGATATTTTTCAAAAGAGGTTCTATTGGTTGAATAATACTAACACTGAAGAATAACACTACAGTAACTAAGTAATTTGTTTATTATATGGCTATTATATATATATATATATATATCAAATCAAATCAACTTTATTTATAAAGCACTTTAAAAAAAACAGCTGCAGCTGAAACAAAGTGCTGTACACAAGGGGACATATAAAAGGTAACAAACCACAAAGTACAAATAAAATACAAGCCCCCCCCCCCAAAAAAAAATTAAATAAAACAAGTAAAATCAGTTAAAACAACCAAAACAGATCAAGATCATATATATATATATATATATATATATATATATATATATATATATATATATATACACACAGGTCTGTCAATAAAGTATAGGTCCTTTTTATTTTTTTCAAAAACTATATGGATTTCATTCATATGTTTTTACGTCAGACATGCTTGAACCCTCGTGCGCATGCGTGAGTTTTTCCACGCCTGTCGGTGACGTCATTCGCCTGTGAGCACTACTTGTGGGAGGAGTCGTCCAGCCCCTCGTCGGAATTCCTTTGTGTGAGAAGTTGCTGAGAGACTGGCGCTTTGTTTGATCAAAATTTTTTCTAAACCTGTGAGACACATCGAAGTGGACACGGTTCGAAAAATTAAGCTGGTTTTCAGTGAAAATTTTAAAGGCTGATGAGAGATTTTGAGGTGATTCTGTCGCTTTAAGGACACCCCACGGTGCGAGACGTCGTGCAGCGCTCTCAGCCGCCGTCGTCAGCCTGTTCAAGCTGAAAACCTCCACATTTCAGGCTCTATTGATCCAGGACGTCGTGAGAGAACAGAGAAGTTTCAGAAGAAGTCGGTTTCAGCATTTTATCCGGATATTCCACTATTAAAGGAGATTTTTTTAATGAAAGACGTGCGGGCGGATTACAGCATCGGCTCGCAGCCGCCGCGACGCTCCGCCACAGGAAAAACACCTCCGTTGGAAGCCTTAAGGACAAGTTGGAACATGTCCTGCTGTTAAACAATTTCTCATATACTCACTCCACTGAAAGCCATCAAAAGCCACCTGAATTTTACAAATGGTTATCAACATGGAGGTGTTTTTCCTGTGCCGCCGCACCACGTCGGCTGCGTCCTGACGCGCGGACCCGTCCGCACGTCTTTCATTAAAAAAATCTCCTTTAACAGTGGAATATCTGGATAAAATGCTGAAACCGACTTCTTCTGAAACTTCTCTGTTCTCTCACGACGTCCTGGATCAATAGAGCCTGAAATGTGGAGGTTTTCAGCTTGAACAGGCTGACGACGGCGGCTGAGAGCGCTGAGCGACGTCTCGCACCGTGGGAAGTCCTTAAAGTGACAGAATCACCTCAAAATCTCTCATCAGCCGTTAAAATTTTCACTGAAAACCAGCTTAATTTTTTGAACCGTGTCCACTTCGATGTGTCTCACAGGTTTAGAAAAAATTTTCATCAAACAAAGCGCCAGTCTCTCAGCAACTTCTCAGACAAAGGAATTCCGACGAGGGGCTGGACGACTCCTCCCACAAGGAGTGCTCACAGGCGAATGACGTCACCGACAGGCGTGGAAAAACTCACGCATGCGCACGAGGGTTCAAGCATGTCTGACGTAAAAACATATGAATGAAATCCATATAGTTTTTGAAAAAAATAAAAAGGACCTATACTTTATTGACAGCCCTCGTATATATGCAAACTTACGGTATTGTCTGAATATTTAAGCTGCTGACGGTGTTGGGCTTGTAGTCAGACCTGTTTGTTTTCTTCACCTCCATGAAGAACTTGTTTAAAGGGTGGTCAGTTTAGCTGGTAAACTTTCAATCTGTGTTTTTTCCCATGCTGTTCAGATATTTATGGAGTATGTTCATGTCCAACTTGGTTTTTCTAATAACAATAATACAGTTTATTTATAAAGTGGTTTTCAAAACACTCAAAAACGCTGTACAGTACAATTTAAATCGCCATAGAAACAAGATAAAAAACAATCATTTCCTATATTAAAAGCTGATCTGAACAGGTTTTTAATTGTGTTTTTAGGTTTCTGGTTTGTAACAAATGTGATACTGTTCTGGACCGATTGTCATGGTAACGGTCAATGTTATATTTAAATGGCCACAAAATCTGCATTCTGGATCAAACTTTGTCAGTCGATAAAAGATACCATCCTACATATGAAAGAAATGTGATCTTTTTTGAGTTATGAATTTTTGAAAATTCACTCAGTGTTAAAGATAGGGATTGTTCTAGTTGTCCAAGATTTGTGCTGACTTTGACCTTCGACCTATGACCTTTAAAAAATTAATCAGTTATTGCCTATCAAGATATGAATCTTCAGCAAAAATTTCATAACGATATATGAAAAATTGTGGGTTACAGGCTGTTCACATATAAACAAACAAACAAGCAAGCAAACGGGTGAAAACATAACCTCTGCCAAATGGCGCAGGTTATGAGCATCTCTTCATACTCAAACGGTACGTGGAAGAAATTCCTTGATAAATGACAAGCGAGCAGTTGAAAAACTTTTCTTTTCCTGTTGATTGTGTCTATTCAGCTCTTATTCCTCCTGCAGGAAGCGGCATTTTCTCTTCCTAGTTTGGTCAGAGAGAGTAGTTAAAAAAAGTTTTCAGAAAACTGTTTTTGCATTGAAACACAATTATTATTTGTTCTGATTTAATGGCAGTCTAAACTCCTCGAAGTCTCAATAAGTAAATAAATGAATAAAGTGGAAATAGAAATATATTTGTGGGGGAAAAAAAGCAGCTCCGTTTGACAAAGTGTGTCGCAGTTTCACTGCTTCCATCAGTACGTTTGTGTTGATTTTCTTACCACTTCAGCAATAAGCAGCATTCCTTTCCTCGAAGAGGCGAACTCTTTGCTCGGAAGAATAGAAAATAAAACACTTTGGCGCTCGCGGCCGGAGGTGGGAGCCTCGATGTCTCCCATTGTTTGTTTGTTTGTTTGTTTCTAACCTCAGACAAACTAAACGGAGGGTTAGTTTGGGATAAAACTCGGAGATGTGAGGAGGCGTGTGGCTGCTTCGGAGGTGGAAACGGAAACAATGACATCGCGGAAACAGCACGAGCTCCCAAAAGCGCAACATCTGCTTTGTCCAGATGTGAAACGTGATGCGCGTGTGCAGCTGCAGACGACAAAGCACTCAATCAAAGGCGCCGCACATGACGTCACACGGCGTTAATATTTTCTCCAAACTCTGAAAACTCAAAGTGGGAACCTTAAAGGGGTATAAGCAGCTTTTCAGTATATATAAACACTTTCTGTCTCCTACTGTCTGAAGATGTGTTTCTGATTTGTGAACACTGACCACGCCCATTGTCCTTTCAAACAGGAGGGGCAAAAAAAGGGGGGGGGGAGCCCTCTGACCAGCTTTCATCATACAAATAGAATAAAAACAACACTGACAAAAATGTAAAATATCAACTTTTTTATTCCCAAGTGCACATCAGCATTTTTTTTTCCAAATGTAGCTAGCCATAATAATAAAAAAAAATAAATAAAAAAAATACAGAACTTTAACTTGAGAACAACAATAATAAAAACCTTGGTTTTATTCCCAAAGCACACATTAGCATTTTTTTCAATGTAAACATTAAATGTGGAATTTTAAATGGAAATTCTGAAAAGTAATACAATAATCAAAACCAGAACAATAAAAATGTAAATTATTTAACAACAAAACAGTGCAAAGTTGGCAAAATACACTTTGTGTTTACCAGTGATGCTTACAAGCCTTAGCTTGTGCCAAAGCTGTTTACCATGTCATCCAAATCCAAAGACCTTCTCATTTTGTTCTCTATTCAAATGAGGGCAAGTCCTGAAAGTCTCTCTTGGGACATGGTGGACTTGAGGTAAGTTTTTATGAGTTTTAGGGTTGAGAAGCTTCTCTCCCCATAGGTACTAGTGTTTGGAAGAGTTAACAGCAGATGAAAGGCAATGCTTAGGTTACCATAAAGATCCAAAAGCTGCTCCTTGTAAATGTAGTTAAGCATTTCCCATGGGGAGGTTGGATTATCAGGAAAGGCATAACAAGCAGCTCTGACTTCCAGCACCAAATTCTCTGAATCTATATCATAAATGGCCTCTTATGGGTTTTTACACTTTTCTGTGAGTGTGCCACACTGAATAGCAGCTGACATTTCTTCTTTTGAATAAAAAGCCATAAAGAAATAAATCCATAAAGAAAGCCATAGATCTTCTAATCATCTTCAAGTCTGGAAAATCTGTCATTTAGGCTGGTAAGGGCTGTGTCCACTACCGGGAAGGAAAGAATCTCTATCAACGTGTTCCTCTGGAGTACAAGCCCAATTCCAATGAAGTTGGGACGTTGTAAATAAAAACAGAATACAATGATTTGCAAATCCTCTTCAACCTATATTTAATTGAATACACCACAAAGACAATATATTTAATGTTCAGACTGATAAACTTTGTTGTTTTGTGCAAATATTTGCTCATTTTGAAATGGATGCCTGCAACATGTTTCAAAAAAGCTGGGACAGTGGTATGTTTATCACTGTGTTACATCACTTTTCCTTCTAACAACACTCAATAAGCATTTGGGAACTGAGGACACTAATTGTTGAAGCTTTGTAGGTGGATTTCTTTTCCATTCTTGCTTGATGTATGACGGCCCAGAGAAGGTGGTGGCATTTCTGGATGCTGTTGATGTATGGCTTTCGCTTTGCATGGTAGAGTTTTACCTTGCACTTGTAGATGTAGCGACGAACTGTGTTAACTGACAATGGTTTTCTGAAGTGTTCCTGAGCCCACGTGGTAAGATCCTTTACATAATGATTTCGGTTTTTAATGCAGTGTCGCCTGAGGGATCGAAGGTCACAGGCGTTCAATGTTGGTTTTCAGCCTTGCCGCTTACGTGTAGAAAGTTCTCCAGATTCTCTGAATCTTCTGATTGGACTGTACATGATGGAATCCCTAAATTCCTTGCAATTGAACACTGAGAAACATTGTTCTTATACTGTTGGACTATTTTTTCCATGCAGTTGTTCACAAAGTGGTGATCCTCACCCCATCTTTGCTTGTGAACTGCTGAGCCTTTTGGGGATGCTCCTTTTATACCCAATCATGACACTCACCTGTATCCAATTAGGTGTTCTTTGAGCATTCATCAACTTTGCCAGTCTTTTGTTGCCCCGTCCCAACTTTTTTGAAATGTGTTGCAGGCATCCATTTAAAAATGAGCAAATATTTGCACAAAAACAACAAAGTTTGTCAGTTTGAACATTAAATATTTTGTCTTTGTGGTGTATTCAGTTGAATATAGGTTAAAGAGGATTTGCAAATCATTGAATTCTGTTTTTTATTTACATTTTATGCAGCGTCCCAACTTCATTGGAATTGGGGTTGTATAGACTGATTTTCCTCTCTGCTTTCATACAGAAACTGTCGGGTTGTTTTGCGTTGCCTTTTACTGGAAGAGTCATTAAAGTTTCAACGGTTTCTGCCACTCAGCCTGAACTGTTCCAGGTATTTTCTGACTGCACTTGTTTCACTTTTCAAAACTTCAAGAGTGCCACTGGAGCTCTGTTGAACCTAACTTACATGATTAACTGGAAACAGTGGATGGAGCCCTGGACACACTTCAGTTTGCTTACCAGGCATCTGGAGAAGCCACAGGCACATGCCAGACTCTTGTTTGCAGACTTCTCGTCTGCATTCAATACGATACAGCCGTATCTTTTAGTACAAAGGCTGTGTGATGATTTCCACCTGCCTCACCAGCTTGTTTTATGGATTTTTAATATTTTATCTGACTGAGAGCAGAGGGGTCTTTGTAAGTGGCTGCTTCTCGGCCTCTGTTGTGTTGTCCACAGGCTCACTACAAGGGTGCGTTCTTTTGCCCCTCCTTTTTATCATGTATACAGACAGCTGTAGGAGTTCTCAAGACAACAGTTATTTGGTTAAATTTGCTGATGACACTGTACTGTTGTCTCTTCTCCACGGTACAGAATCAGACCACAGAGCTGTTTTGTCAGATTTCATTTGTTGGTGTGATAACAACTTTTTGGATTTAAATATGTCCAAAACTAAAGAAATGATCATTGACTTCAGACGTAACAGGGATGTGTCCAAGGTGAGTATCATACACAATAAAAAAGTGGAACTTGTCACATCATACAAGTATTTGGGGACTATTTTTGATGACAAGCTGAGGTTTGATGTGAACACAGATGCCATTGTGAAGCGAGGACAGCAGAGAATTTATCTTCTCCATAAACTGAACTCTTTTTCTGTCAGGCCTGCAATCCTTTGTTGTTTTTATCAGTTTTTTATTGAGAGTCTTCTGTGCTTTTCATTTATCTGCTGGTTTCACAGCCTCTCAGCGAAAGACAGAAACAGCCTGAACAACATTGTTAAAATTTGTTCAAAAGTGATCAGAGTGAAACAAAGAGACTTACACTCTTTTTGTAATCAACAGATCCTCCGGAAGGCTGAAATCATCTTGTCCATGTCAAGTCATGTTCTTTTAGGAGAGTTTTCTCTGCTTCCTTTAGGACGCCATTATGCGTCCCTGGTGTGTAGAACAAACCGGTTTTTAAAGTTGTTTATACCTTCGGCAATTCGACTTTTAAATGCTCTGTAGGTTTACCCTCACTCTTAGAAATGAAACATACACTCTTAGGCATAAAATGTTGAATTTAATTGATAAAGTTAAGGTAAATTTTTCCACATAACATTGTTAATTAAGTGCAAAACAACATTGTCACTGACATTAATTAAATCAAATGAAACATTATTACTTAAATCCCAATATTGTGTTGCACTTAATTGACAATCTTATGTGGAAAAAATTACCTTAACTTGATCAATTAAATTCAACATTTTATTTCTTAGAGTGCACTTTTTTTATTATTTATTCTTGCTATTCATTTTAACTTCTTAAATCAGTTTTATTTGTTTTTTATTAGTTTTATTGTTGTTATATATTGTTGTTTTATTTTATTTTATTTTTTTCTTCAACGGACTGCTCAAATGAAATTGCCCCTTGTGGGATTAATAAAGTTGTTGATTGATTGATAATCTGGTACAATAGGTATATTGTACTACATTTATGCACAACACAAAACGTCATGTCAAGAGTTCTGTTTGATGCTGGTTGCTGTTGACAGTGTTTGTGAGTCCTTGTTCTGCACTGAGATGGTTTGAAGAGCAGACATTGCCTGTATAATGTCTGGTAGGTGGGAACAGACTACATTGGCACTGTCAATCCTGGCTTCCCATCTGGTCAGTGAGAGAGATTTTACTGTTAGCTGTTTAACATGTTGCTGTAAAACTGCCCAGTGTTGAACAGCCTCTGGAGAACACCAAAAAAGGAAATAGATACAGTATCACTGAGGATTTTGCTACATCTGCCACACAAAAATTCAGGGAGTGACTGCTGCATGGGACACACAGGACCTTCTCATTAGGATGTAAAAGTCTTGCTTGGACACCTTGCTTATGACCCATCATGTTCCTGCCATTGTCATAAGACTGTCCACGACAGTCTAAAAGGTTCAAATTTAACATGGCCAATCTCTCCAAAAGAGTGTCACATAGACCCTTTCCAGTAGTGTCTTTTACATCATCAAAACCCTACAAAATGTTCAGTTATTGATGACTCACAATTTACTATGCTCAAGACCAGGGGTGGGCAACTTGTTCCAGAAAGGGCCAAGAGGGTGCAGGTTTTGTTTGCAGCCACTGACTCCACCAGGTGATTTCACTGATTAATATCACTTTGAGCAGATGGAGTCAGTTAATGAGTCAAATCACCTGGTGGAGTCTGTGGCTGCAAAGAAAACCTGCACCCTCTTGGCCCTTTCTGGAACAAGTTGCCCACCCGTGCTCAAGACAATGACAAGTTGTTAATGTGGCTAGTGTCAGGGGTACAATCAATAATAATAGAAAAGTACTTAGTTGGTGTTTTTTTTTGTTGTTTTTTTTTGTATAACCTGCAATAAGAACTGTCTTCTGCCTTGCTGCTGATGCTATGGCTGTTTGGACTATCAGTAGATCAGCATCTCGCTTTGCCTGGTGAACTTCACAGTCAATCTGTTCCAGGGATTGGGACAGCAATGCTAGAAACCGCTGCTTGTTCTCTTTGTTGGAGAGGAACTCTTCCTTTTTGATCTGAAGGGTCGTGCTTGGGATGAAATGGACTGCTGCTCCAACTTTACTACCGCTTCTTTTCAGATATGCACAGTCTTTGGTGCTTGCGGCATCACTGTAACCATCAAACATACCCTTGAAGGACATAGAGTTTATACTGCTCAAGGATCTTCTCTCATGTTGCACCTCTTGTCCAAGGGATCTGACGCAACAATGCCCCACCATCCAAAACTGGATTGCCTCAGTTGGCCAACACAAAGCAGCAACCTCTTGGGACCACAATGCATCTCTGAGTGTAGATTTGTTGGCTGGTCTCAGGATATTTACAGAGTCAAATAGAGCTGATGATGGCAAAGCTCATAATCAAATGCATCTGTCACGTCATCTTTCCTGGTGCTAGCAGCTGCCAGCCATTGAAAGAGAAATGTAAGTATATATCTATATATCTAGTTTCATTACACTAGAAGTCTTTCAGAAAGCGCTGTAACTAGGTTTAAGGATATGATTCCTTCTTTATGTTCTCTAATGCCATATACCAACACAGTGCAGAGTAGCTACCTAAACTCTGTAAGTGAGATAGAGTATCTCGTCAATAGTTTTACATCCTCATTGAAGACAACTTTGGATGCTGTAGCTCCTCTAAAAAAAGAGAGCTTTAAATCAGAAGTGCCTGATTCCGTGGTATAACTCACAAACTTGTAGCTTAAAGCAGATAACCCGTAAGTTGGAGAGGAAATGGCATCTCACTAATTTAGAAGATCTTCACTTAGCCTGGAAAAAGAGTCTGTTGCTCTATAAAAAAGCCCTCCGTAAAGCTAGGACATCTTTCTACTCATCACTAATTGAAGAAAATAAGAACAACCCCAGGTTTCTTTTCAGCACTGTAGCCAGGCTGACAAAGAGTCAGAGCTCTATTGAGCTGAGTATTCCATTAACTTTAACTAGTAATGACTTCATGACTTTCTTTGCTAACAAAATTTTAACTATTAGAGAAAAAATTACTCATAACCATCCCAAAGACGTATCGTTATCTTTGGCTGCTTTCAGTGATGCCTGTATTTGGTTAGACTCTTTCTCTCCGTTAAATTAAACCATTACTTAAAAAGCCATCACTTGACCCAGCTATCTTAGCTAATTATAGGCCAATCTCCAACCTTCCTTTTCTCTCAAAAATTCTTGAAAGGGTAGTTGTAAAACAGCTAACTGATCATCTGCAGAGGAATGGTCTATTGAAGAGTTTCAGTCAGGTTTTAGAATTCATCATAGTACAGAAACAGCATTAGTGAAGGTTACAAATGATCTTCTTATGGCCTCGGACAGTGGACTCATCTCTGTGCTTGTTCTGTTAGACCTCAGTGCTGCTTTTGATACTGTTGACCATAAAATTTTATTACAGAGATTAGAGCATGCCATAGGTATTAAAGGCACTGCGCTGCGGTGGTTTGAATCATATTTGTCTAATAGATTACAATTTGTTCATGTAAATGGGGAATCTTCTTCACAGACTAAAGTTAATTATGGAGTTCCACAAGGTTCTGTGCTAGGACCAATTTATTCACTTTATACATGCTTCCCTTAGGCAGTATTATTAGACGGTATTGCTTAAATTTTCATTGTTACGCAGATGATACCCAGCTTTATCTATCCATGAAGCCAGAGGACACACACCAATTAGCTAAACTGCAGGATTGTCTTACAGACATAAAGACATGGATGACCTCTAATTTCCTGCTTTTAAACTCAGATAAAACTGAAGTTATTGTACTTGGCCCCACAAATCTTAGAAACATGGTGTCTAACCAGATCCTTACTCTGGATGGCATTACCCTGACCTCTAGTAATACTGTGAGAAATCTTGGAGTCATTTTTGATCAGGATATGTCATTCAAAGCGCATATTAAACAAATATGTAGGACTGCTTTTTGCATTTACGCAATATCTCTAAAATCAGAAAGGTCTTGTCTCAGAGTGATGCTGAAAAACTAATTCATGCATTATTTCCTCTAGGCTGGACTATTGTAATTCATTATTATCAGGTTGTCCTAAAAATTCCCTAAAAAGCCTTCAGTTAATTCAAAATGCTGCAGCTAGAGTACTGACGGGGACTAGAAGGAGAGAGCATATCTCACCCATATTGGCCTCTCTTCATTGGCTTCCTGTTAATTCTAGAATAGAATTTAAAATTCTTCTTCTTACTTATAAGGTTTGAATAATCAGGTCCCATCTTATCTTAGGGACCTCGTAGTACCATATCACCCCAATAGAGCGCTTCGCTCTCAGACTGCAGGCTTACTTGTAGTTCCTAGGGTTTGTAAGAGTAGAATGGGAGGCAGAGCCTTCAGCTTTCAGGCCCCTCTCCTGTGGAACCAGCTCCCAATTCAGATCAGGGAGACAGACACCCTCTCTACTTTTAAGATTAGGCTTAAAACTTTCCTTTTGCTAAAGCTTATAGTTAGGGCTGGATCAGGTGACCCTGAACCATCCCTTAGTTATGCTGCTATAGACGTAGACTGCTGGGGGGTTTCCATGATGCACTGTTTCTTTCTCTTTTTGCTCTGTATGCACCACTCTGCATTTAATCATTAGTGATCGATCTCTGCTCCCCTCCACAGCATGTCTTTTTCCTGGTTCTCTCCCTCAGCCCCAACCAGTCCCAGCAGAAGACTGCCCCTCCCTGAGCCTGGTTCTGCTGGAGGTTTCTTCCTGTTAAAAAGGGAGTTTTTCCTTCCCACTGTAGCCAAGTGCTTGCTCACAGGGGGGTCGTTTTGACCGTTGGGGTTTTACATAATTATTGTATGGCCTTGCCTTACAATATAAAGCGCCTTGGGGCAACTGTTTGTTGTGATTTGGCGCTATATAAAAAAATTGATTGATTGATTGATCTATATGTATTTATTTTCTGTTTAAAATGAAACCACTTACATTCCATGACATACTTAACAATATTTAACTTCTTTATTAACAACTGAAACCAAAAAGGGCAAGTTGGAAAAGAGGTAAATAACACAAACAAATTTCTACACTTTCTAAACAACTTCAACAAATAATTTTAAAGAAGCAGGTTAGTAACAACAAAAAGAGAATCAGAAATGATATGGGTGACCTTACACAAAGTTTCAACCAGTTCTGTCTGATCTGCAACAAAAGTACATAGTCTGATAATTGATAGGGTGAAAACAGCCAGCCATCAGATGTAAATTTCATTGTGTTCTACTCAGTGTATCAGGATAAACTTTATATATGTTTCTTTTGCATGTTTCTAGACACGGGAAATGTATATGCAAAAACTGTTGCAATTTGTTTGGGGTATAGCCACAGACTACCTGGACTATAAACAGGTGATTTTTTTTTTTACAGCATAATGTTAGCCAAAGTTTAATTTATTAAGTCAGTATCAATTTTGAGCTTATTTTGAGTGGTTGATTTAAGGAGGTTGTGCACCCTGGTTTACAAAACTCTCATTAGATAAAAGATTGTTAATACAAAACAGCCATACATTACAAGTGAAAGACAATAGGTCAACTGTTGTGTGGGCCGCTGAAGAGGAGGTACTGCTGGCCCACCACCACCAGTCGGCGCCCTGCTTGGAGTGCGGGCTTCAAGCATGAGAGGGCGCCGAGACAGAGAGTGACAGCTGTCACTCGTTTACACCAGCTGTCACCCACCATCTCTACAAAAGCCGGATCATTACTCCACCTCCTCGCCGAGAAATCAACTACCGTCGAAGGTAATTCTCTGCATTTCATACTTTCTGAAGACTAATTATTGTTCTGTGTGCAGCCGTATTCCTGAAGTCTGTAATTGGATTGGCGTGCAGTGAGTCTGCGACGTCTTCGCCTCTCACTCCATCCAAGGAGCAACTGTCAGGAGCTGCACGGGTGAGTCTGTATCGGAGGTGGAGGTTTTCCCTCCGCGAAGACCTGTAGAAGAAGGATTACTGGGTGTGTGGATACACACTCACCATAACTGTTTTGTCATCTTCTGCCAGCAGTACCAGGGTCTGCAACAGAAGACGGTGACCACCTGGGGACTCAGGACTTGGCGGCTCCGGTGTTCTTCAGGCCGTTGGTGGTGGAAGCTGTGTGGGTCCCGGCTCTCCGATCGCCAGAGGTCTCCTATCTTCGAGCCTGCCCGCACGTCACCTTGTGTACAATTGGCATTATCTGTGTCTGTATCTAGTTGTGCGTTTCACAACATTAAATTGTTACTCTTTGTCTTATTCATTGTCCGTTCATTTGCGCCCCCTGTTGCGGGTCCGTGTTTCGACCCTTTCCCAACAGGATTTCTCGGCCATTCGTCATGGATCCCGAGGGGCGTCAACCACAGCTTGAACAGCCAATGGGAGAACAAGGAGCGCAGGCGTCAGCAGGAGGCGTGGAAAGTGATCTGCAGCAAATCCTTACCGCTTTCACCGCTCAGTTAAATCTGGTAACTGAGCAGAATGCAGTCCTCAATCGGAGAGTGGAGGCTCTCACCGCCAGAGTGGAAGCGCGCGACTCGAGCGCTGCTGCAGTGACTCCTCCTGCTGGCTCTGGGCCACAGATAGACGTTCCACTGGCCGTTCAACAAACCCCCCACCGTCCCCTGAAGCTTACATAAGCCCTCCAGAACCGTACGGAGGCTGTGTCGAAACGTGCGCAGACTTCTTAATGCAGTGTTCCCTCATTTTTTCACAGCGTCCAGTTATGTACGCATCAGATGCCAGCCGGGTGGCTTATGTGATTAATTTGCTTCGAGGTGAGGCACGCGCTTGGGCTACGGCACTTTGGGAACAGAATTCGTGGCTCCTGACGTCATGTGCTGGGTTTGTACGGGAATTCAAACAGGTGTTTGATCATCCCAACAGAGGCGAGACCGCCTCGAGCGTGCTGCTGTCAATGAGACAGGGGCGCCGAAGCGCAGCGCAGCTGATTATGCAGTCGACTTCCGCATCGCGGCTGCGAGGTCCGGCTGGAATAATGTTGCGCTCCGCGCCGCCTTCATAAACGGACTGTCTCCAGTTCTGAAGGAGCATTTACTGGCTAAGGACGAACCGCAAGACTTCGATGGGCTTGTCAGTTTGGTTATACGTTTAGACAACCGGTTGAATGAACACCGTCGGGAGCAGGCCGGGGGGCGTGGTCGGGCACAAGCCGTCCCTCTCTCCTCCGGGTCCGAAAGGGTGTCGTCTTCCCCACGTTCCACTGCCAGAGGGCTCCGTGTGGCAACAGCTCCCCCTGCTGACGAAGCTATGGACACGAGCAGGGCCAAATTAAAATCAAATGTCAGACAAAAGAGGCTGGCCCGCGGGGAGTGTTTTTTTCTGTGGCTCTTGTGAGCACATGTTAAAAGACTGCCCCAAACGATCAAACTCCAACGCCCATCCTTAGGAACTGGGTTAAGGGTGGGCCATAATATGTACACAGGGAAAACCCATAAATCAGCACGAATCCCAGTAACGATCCTGAGTGGGGATTTAACCCTTCACGCCCCAGCACTGGTAGACACGGGGTCAGAAGGGAATCTGCTGGACAGCAGATGGGCCAGGGAAGTAGGGCTTCCTCTGGTAGCCCTGCCTTCACCATTGAAGGTACGAGCACTAGATGGCACTCTACTCCCGTTAATTACACATCAGACACAGCCAGTAACCTTGGTTGTGTCTGGGAATCACAGGGAGGAGATCGTGTTTTTTGTGACACCTTCTACCTCCCGAGTGATTCTGGGATTTCCATGGATGGTGAAGCACAATCCCCGGATTGATTGGCCGTCTGGGGTGGTGACGCAGTGGAGCGAAACCTGCCACCGGGAGTGTCTTGGATCCTCGGTTCCACCCGGAATTACAGCTAAAGAGGAGGTCATAGTCCCCCCCAATCTGACAGCGGTGCCCGAGGTGTACCACGATCTTGCTGACGTCTTCAGCAAAGATCTGGCACTCACTCTTCCCCCGCACCGACCGTACGATTGTGCCATCGATTTGATTCCGGGCGCTGAGTACCCGTCCAGTAGATTGTACAACCTCTCACGTCCGGAACACGAATCGATGGAGACCTACATCCGGGACTCCTTAGCCGCCGGGTTGATTCGGAACTCCACCTCCCCGATGGGTGCGGGTTTCTTTTTTGTGGGTAAAAAAGACGGCGGACTCCGTCCATGCATTGACTACAGAGGGCTGAACGAGATTACGGTTCGCAATCGATACCCGTTGCCCCTGTTAGATTCGGTGTTCACGCCCCTGCATGGAGCCAAAATGTTCACCAAACTTGATCTTAGGAATGCGTACCACCTGGTTCGGATCCGGAAGGGAGACGAATGGAAGACGGCATTTAACACCCCATTAGGTCATTTTGAGTACCTGGTCATGCCGTTCGGCCTCACTAATGCCCCCGCGACGTTCCAAGCATTGGTTAATGACGTCTTGTGGGACTTCCTGCACCGGTTTGTCTTCGTATATCTGGATGATATACTCATCTTTTCTCCGGACCCTGAGTCTCATGTCCAGCATGTACATCAGGTCCTGCAGCGGTTACTAGAAAACCGGTTGTTTGTGAAGGGCGAGAAGTGTGAGTTCCACCGCACGTCCTTCCTGGGGTTCATCATCTCCTCCAACTCCGTCGCCCCGGATCCGGCCAAGGTTGCGGCGGTGAGAGATTGGCCCCAACCAACAAGCCGTAGGAAACTGCAACAGTTCCTCGGCTTTGCAAATTTCTACCGGAGGTTCATTAAAGGTTACAGTCAGGTTGTTAGCCCCCTGACTGCCCTGACCTCCACTAAAGTCCCCTTCACTTGGTCGGATCGGTGCGAAGCCACGTTTAGGGAGTTGAAACGCCGGTTTTCGTCTGCACCAGTTCTGGTGCAGCCTGATCCTACTCGCCAGTTCATAGTGGAGGTGGGCCTCTGACTCAGGGATAGGAGCCGTTCTGTCCCAGAGCGGGGAGTCCAACAAGGTTCTCCATCCATGTGCCTACTTTTCCCGCAGGTTGACCCCCGCTGAACGCAACTATGACGTGGGCAATCGGGAACTCCTCGCGGTTAAGGAGGCTCTTGAAGAGTGGAGACACCTGTTGGAGGGAGCTACGGTGCCTTTCACGGTTTTCACGGACCATCGGAACCTGGAGTACATCCGGACCGCCAAGCGGCTGAACCCCAGGCAAGCCCGCTGGTCCCTGTTCTTCGGACGCTTTGACTTCCGGATCACCTACCATCCTGGGACTAGGAACCAACAATCCGACGCACTGTCCCGGGTGCACGAAGAGGAAGCCAAGGCCGAGTTGTCAGACCCCATCGAGACCATCGTTCCCGAGTCCACTGTCGTGGCCACCCTCACATGGGATGTGGAGAAGACCGTCCGGGAGGCCCTGACCAGGAACCCGGACCCGGGGAACGGTCCTAAGAACAGACTTTACGTCCCACCAGAGGCCAGAGCTGCCGTCTTGGACTTCTGCCACGGATCCAAGCTCTCCTGTCATCCCGGAGTGCGTAGGACCGTGGCAGTAGTCCAGCAGCGCTTCTGGTGGGCGTCACTGGAAGCCGACGTCCGGGACTATGTCCAGGCCTGCACCACCTGTGCCAGGGGCAAGGCGGATCATCACAAGATCAGGGGCCTCCTCCAGCCCCTGCCTGTGCCTCATCGCCCCTGGTCTCACATCGGCCTGGACTTCGTCACGGGCCTCCCGTCGTCCCAGGGTAACACCATCATCCTCACGATAGTGGACCGGTTCTCCAAGGCGGCCCACTTCGTGGCCCTCCCGAAGCTCCCGACGGCCCAGGAGACAGCAGACCTCCTGGTCCACCACGTCGTGCGTTTGCATGGGATACCATCGGACATTGTTTCGGATCGTGGTCCCCAGTTCTCCTCGCAGGTCTGGAGGAGTTTTTGTAAGGAACTGGGGGCCACCGTGAGTCTCTCGTCCGGGTATCACCCACAGACGAACGGCCAGGCAGAGCGGGCGAACCAGGAGTTGGAACAGGCTTGAGGTTTCTTCCTCAGAGGGAGTTTTTCCTTAACACTGCTGCTCTGGGGGTTAGTAAGGTTAGACCTTACTTGTGTGAAGCGCCTTGAGGCAACTCTTTTGTGATTTGGCACTATATAAATGAAAATAAATTGAAAATTGAAATTGAAGCAGTTACATGGTTAAAAATTTATAAATTCATGTTGTTTTTATTCTATTATTTAAAATGGCAACCCCCCCAGAGTGCCTTGATTGGAGAGTGGCGTCAACTCAGAACATGGCGCCATTTTGGGTTCAGCTACACTGAATGGACCTTTAATGTTTTCAACATTTTTTTAATCTTTTAACCACATACAGCAACACATCCAGGTACAGGTACTATCAAAATAAATATAAACATAGTTAAGCTATCAAATTTACATAAATTTACAATTTATGATGATTTATTTAATTAATTTAAAGCCTGATTTATGCAGCTGCTGCTCTGTAATTCCGTGTCATGCTATGACGTGTGTGACAGTTTTAAAGTTCTCCGTCTCTGGATTATGCTTATTATGGACTAATCTGACCCTCAACAAGCTTTTCTTTCTACAATCACCACCTCCAAATCAAAGGTAAACTGTACAGTTTCCTCTTTTCCTCTGAACACGGTTTGAAAAAAATAAATGGTCAGACTTTTAACCACAGAAATGACTCCGATCCCACTTTCCACAAATCGGCGACTGTCAGAGCTGAAATTTAATTTGTACCTCTGCATGTCCAGACTGCTCTGGGTTTTTAATGGAAATACATTGTGATCGGACAGGACATATATCCGATGTGAGCCATATGCATGTGATGGATTAGTTACAGTCAGGAGGTGCCGAACAGCTATGGGAATCCTTCATCGGGATGGGCGCCTCATTAATGACCGGGTCAAAATTTCCTCTGAAATTTTTTCTGCCAAATGTATTTGATCCATTATCATCCATCCATTATCCATTATCTGCGTGCTAAAAACTATTAAAATATGATGAGAGACAAAGGATTGAAAGCAGCAAAGTGTGAACTGTGTCTGAAGATTTAACAGGAGCACGTCAGGCTCCAGCTCCGAGTCTGAGCACGGTGAGAAAAAAATAAACGGTCGGGCTTTTAATAACATAAATGTCTACAGTCTCACATGCAAGGGGTTTATTGGAAATACACTGTGATTGGACGGGACATTTTATCGGATGTGAGTGAAAAATCCGCTGTACAAAATCAGTTGTATACGATGTTTATTACATGGAAAACAATACAAAAACGGTGTGACTTTTTTGTCCGGTGACTGCAAATATCTGATTTATATGACAACGGTTTAGTTGAGTTTTACTGTACATGGACTGAACAATAAATTTACCTCTCAAAGCTTTGACGATGAAGTCGGCTTCCATCCCACATGGCTGGCTTTATTTTCCCAAATTTTTCTTCTGTTTGGATCTGAAGGGAATCTGTACAGCTTGAAGCCCTTGTTGTGTCTATTTGTGCATCCAAATGCACAACAACCCATCATTTTCAGCGAATAAATAAATAAAATAGCTGGACTTACATGCAGAGACATTAACAGCGAATGCTATTTTGAATCCAAGATGGCACCATGAGTCAGGTGATGGATTTTTTTGACTCGTCATGTCGCCACTCTCTCTGACTCTTATTTTCTTCTTATTTTATTCTTATTTTGTCACGTTGCATCGTAACCCATGTGACTATCCACAGCCAACCGGATTGTCTTTATTTCTCCTGCGCGGCATTTCAGAGCAGAGAGAGGAGCACTGGAGTTACTGCTTTAAAGAGAGTAGAGAAGCTTGAATCTTCGACTGGACTGGGTTGCTTGACACGAGGACGTTTCGTTTCAAATCGCAGAAGCTTCCTCAGCTAAAATTCTTGCTCTGGTGGTCTGACTTCTGTCTTGACTCTTGTAGAGAAGAATAACAGAAGCCACAAAAGCTGGAGTTTTAAACCTAAAACTCCTACCGAGAGGCAGACTGCTATAGGCTAGTGTCTAAACAATTACTCTAATTAGCACCTATTGTACTCTAGTTAGCACCCTCCTAAAGACAGGGCAGCTGTCCCCCCTAACGATTGGACTGACACCTCTCCTGACGACTCTCCTGATGACGTGAATGACTCATTACATGAACAAAAGACTGAAACTGCTTTGACCCGAGTACCCCATTGTAAACAGGGGACAAAGCATGTCTCAGACTCCCTCCCCGGTTAAGGCTGGGTTTCAACTGTTTCACATACAATGCCTCCTTCACTCCTCTCTCAAACCATTTCCTTTCTCTGGCTAAGATTTTAACTTCCTTGTCCTCAAACGTATGGTTAGTGTCTTTAAGGTGGAGATGCCTTTTGTGTAATGGCTGCTTAGTCTCACCTATGTAGTGTTCATTACAGTTTTCCTGACATCTGATAGAATACACTACAGTGCTCTGTTTGTAACTAGGGATACTGTCCTTAGGGTGAACTAATTTCTGTCTCAAGGTGTTAACAGGTTTAAAGTAAACTGGGATTTTGTACTGTCTGAAGATCCTCTGCAGTTTTTCCCCTACTCCTATTAAATAAAGGACAGACCCTGCCCTTCTTCTTGGCTTTGTCTCCTGTCTGTCTGGTCTCTTTGTTCTTTGGGACTTCTGTACTTTATCCAGGGACCATCGTGGGTACCCACATACTGTGAGGGCTTCCCAGACATGTTGTTGTTCTTTAGCCCTTCCCTCTGTAGTTGTGGGCACCTGCAGGGCTCTGTGTTGAAGAGTCCTGATCACCCCGAGCTTGTGTTCAAGGGGGTGGTTTGAGCCAAAGAGCAGATATTGGTCAGTGTGAGTGGGTTTTCTGTAAACCCCTGTCTGGAGCTGTCTGTTCTCTCCAATCATAACATCACAGTCCAAGAAGGCTAAATGGTTGTTTCTGGCATCCTCACGTGTGAACTTGATATTGGAGTCCACCGAGTTGATGTGCTCTGTAAAGGCCTCCACTTCCTGCTGCTTGATTTTAACCCATGTGTCATCGACATATCTGAACCAGTGACTGGGCGCGATGCCCGTGAATGACTCCAAGGCTCTGTTCTCCACTAGCTCCATCTACAGTTTGGCCACAATGGGGGATACCGGAGACTCCATCGCACAACCATGGATCTGCCTGTAGTAATTCCCCCTAAACAGGAAATACACAGTGTTAAGACAGATCTCCAAGAGATGGCAGATGTGGTTTGGTGTCTTTTGGTCCTTTCAAGTAGAGACACATCCTCCAGCAGCCTCTGCCTCACAGCTGCAACGGCCTCAGCAGTGGGGATGCAGGTGTACAACGATGTCATATCAAATGACACCATAGGTTCATCTGCCTCCAGCTGAAGGTCCTTGATCTTGTTCAAAAAATCTTGTGTGTTCTCAATCTTCTGTGTGCTTTAAAGAGAGAGAAACAAGAGTAGAAAGAGTAGAAAGCTGTTTTGTTTTTTGTGTTAATTTGGTGGATATAAACGGTGAATAAGCCACTTCAGCATTACAAGTACGCATGCGCGGCGCGCTCTTTCAGTATTGGGATAAACAATTTGTCCACAGCTGTCAGTTATGGAAGCGTATTGCATTCACTGGATAAAAAAAAACATTTGACCGCTGATCTCGTAATTCCGAGAAAAGATCTCATAATTACGTCTTCAGGATCTCGTAATTATGAGATCAGGCTATTTTTTATTTTTTTAATTTATTGTGTGTGTGTGTGTGTGTGTGTGTGTGTGTGTGTGTGTGTGTGTGTGTGTGTGTGTGTGTGTGTGTGTGTGTGTGTGTGTGTGTGTGTGTAATCACTTCGTACAATGTGCTTCCGTACTTCCAGTCCCTCGGTAAAGACAAGCGTGAGAATTCCCGAGTCATAATCGAAAATCGGCCAATTTGTAACCTCCAACACTGATCTGGATTTCTCCCTAAACTGTTCCTGGATGACTGAAACTCCTCCAGCGAGGTGGGGCACGGGGAATACAAACTGGCATGCGCCCGGCTGGGAGTGAGCCCCCTTGTGTCCTTCAGTGGTCGGTGGGGGTTTTGAAAATGTGAGTGCTCCACAGTTGTTATCATATAAGAACAAAGTTTTTTTTTATTGCTTTAAAAAAAATATGGATTTGTTTCGATGAATAAGTCTTTAAGTAGTGGGAACTACACAGGGTACTGCCCCAGTGTTCAAATTTTTAGGAAAAAATGGTTGCATTAAAAGAGAAAATACTGGAATTTTCAGCATTCAGAATTTTTTTTAGGACATGTTTATCCATTCTTGAAGAGTCACATCTCAAACGAAACAATACGAGGTCTGTCAATAAAGTATAGGTCCTTTTTATTTTTTTCAAAAACTATATGGATTTCATTCATATGTTTTGAGATTTTGAGGTGATACTGTCGCTTTAAGGACTTCCCACGGAGCGAGACGTCGTGCAGCGCTCCCAGGTGCCGTAGTCAGCCTGTTTCAAGCTGAAAACCTCCACATTTCAGGCTCTATTGATCCAGGACGTCGTGAGAGAACAGAGAAGTTTCAGAAGAAGTCGGTTTCAGCATGTTATCCGGATATTCCACTGTTAAAGGAGATTTTTTTAATGAAAGACGTGCGGGCGGATTGCAGCGTCGGCTCGCAGCCGCCGCGACACTCCGCCACAGGAAAAACACCTCTGTTGGAAGCCTTAAGGACAAGTTGGAACATGTCCAGCTGTTAAACAATTTCTCATATACTCACTCCACTGAAAGCCATCAAAAGCCGCCTGGATTTTACAAATGGTTATCAACACGGTGTTTTTCCTGTGCCGCCGCACCGCGCCGGCTGCGTCCCGACGCGCGGACCCGTCCGCATGTCTTTCATTAAAAAAATCTCCTTTAACAGTGGAATATCCGGATAAAATGCTGAAACCGACTTCTTCTGAAACTTCTCTGTTCTCTCACGACGTCCTGGATCAATAGAGCCTGAAATGTGGAGGTTTTCAGCTTGAAACAGGCTGACGACGGCGCCTGAGAGCGCTGCACGATGTCTCGCTGTGTTGGAAGTCCTTAAAGCGACAGTGTCACCTCAAAATCTCTCATCAGCCGTTAAAATTTTCACAGAAAACCAGCTTAATTTTTCGAACCGTGTCCACTTCGATGCGTCTCACAGGTTTAGAAAAAAGTTTGATCAAACAAAGCGCCAGTCTCTCAGCAACTTCTCAGACAAAGGAATTCCGACGAGGGGCTGGACGACTCCTCCCACAAGGAGTGCTCACAGGCGAATGACGTCACCGACAGGCGTGGAAAAACTCACGCATGCACACAAGGGTTCAAGCATGTCTGACGTAAAAACATATGAATGAAATCCATATAGTTTTTGAAAAAAATAAAAAGGACCTATACTTTATTGACAGCCCTCGTATATGAAACTGAAATTTTGGTTTAATTCTGATAAGACATGCAGGAATGTTTGGACAAAAAACTGAGGACTATGGTGTCAAAATCAAGATTTTGGTGTAGAACTGATATGGAATTGCCCATAGTGCTTTTCTTAACATAGTTGCCTTTACAGTCCTGGCTGAGAGTTGTGTTGGCACATATGAAGTAAGTGACCATTCTGTGTGTTCCTTGCAGGAGGCTTGAAGAAAAACGCCATGACAGCCAAATCACTCGTAAAGATGCCGAGAAAGCTATCTCCAAGTGGCTCATTGGTGCGCGGGACCGGGTGGGGTGGGGGTGCGTAACAGACAGGCTACCCCTCAACAAGGACTTCAGACTTAAGTCTGATTTGAGGTGGAAAAGGACTAATTCTATCTGTGACAGTGAGCGAACACTTTGTGTTGAACTTGTAGAGACATTCCCTTATCTCAGCAGGGACATTCATGTCTCTGTCCTCAGCCTATGAGAATGAGAGACACCCAGTGGCGGCTGGTGAAAAACAGTCTTGGTGGGGCTGCTGTGCCAATAGATTCCCTTGCCTTGTCCAGTACAGGCATTCAAGTGAACAGTCGGAAAATTACTACAATTCCACAATAATCATTTCATGTCCTTCTCAAAATCAGCAGTTTTACAGATAAAGTTAACCATTTACAGCTATATTAGGCCCCATTTCTACTTTGGAAAGGAACATTATCAAATACAACACTCAAGTTCTTGAGCAAAGAACATTTCACCATTTGACACCAATTACACACATAGTACACCAAACTGTACTGAACTGCCATTATCTTCAGACAAACAGATCCTGGGGTTCACAATGACACCGACCTTAACAAAACAGAAAATATCACCAAATTTACACTCTTTAAAAACGTGGAAAAAATTCTTCAATTGACAAAAGAACATTATGTACATATTACAATGTTCACACCACCTTCAGAGAGAGAGAGAGAGAGAATGTGTGTGTGAGTGAGTGAGAGAGAGAGAAAATGTTTGTGTGTGTGTGTATGTGTGTGAGTGTGAGTGTGAGAGAGAGAGAGAGAGAGAGAGAGAGAGAGAGAGAGAGAGAGAGAGAGAGAGAGAGAGAGAGAGAGAGAAAGAGAAAATGTGTGTGTGTGTGTGTGTGTGTGAGTGAGAGAGAGAGAATGTGTGTGTGTGTGT